>NC_056613.1:17698384-17873384 GCF_018340385.1 Cyprinus carpio | reverse complement strand
GGTTCGGATGCAGTTGTATCATATCAGGTCAAAGGTCATTTGATAAACTGAGCGTTTCAGACGCTCCCTCCAGGTGTGTATCGTCTCACATTAGATGTTTGCTTACACACCCTCAGTTTAGCAACAGGTCATCTGAGTGTCAGTGTGTCAGCTCTCTCCTGCCCAGTTTAAACAGCTAAAATCGGATTACTTAAACCGGTGATATGGGACGGGGCCAAGCACTGAGCTCACCCTTTTCACGGTGCAATCTGGCTCGATCAGTATGGAAAAAAGGACTTATTGTGCCCTCATACAGACCAATAAGAAGTTTCAGCAGGCTTTATAGCAGAGAGACTGAGGCGTGGGCCGGGGGCAGATAAGAAGATAGAGGAAGAAATATGGGTTCCGCAAATGTCTGCGTTCAGCAGAAACAAATCTTCAGATTAATTTGATATGAATTCCCACGCTCAATGAGATAAATTGCAATGGGAAAACATTTATCTGAAAGCGCCTGACATTGTGCTGCAGAAATAACTGCGGTAACCACATACGCTCACAAAATTGGGTTAAGAGTGTGAGCTGACTAGTAAGACAGTTTACCACAGTTAAGAGTAGATTTACATGTTACTGATGAGAATTAATACTAAATACTAATTCAATACACACTAAAGCAATCTGACCATCAATCAGTCTATTAGTCGCCATCAATGTCAGAAATGTCCTTTTTTATGAACCACCAATGTTTGTACTCTGGCACTGACTGTCAGGTGCATAGTGCCTTTATGAGGGAGTTATATATTATTTAATTTTTTATTTTTATTCATTTAAACCTCTGGTGCTGCTCGTGTGGCTGTCAAATTTTTATTTTCTTTTTTCCAATGAAATTAATGTACTATATATTAGTTTAAAAAAGTTATCCGCTCAACCAATCACAGTGCACCATTCCACGCACTCTAGACAGCAGGGCTTGACAATTAAAAAAAAAATTAAATCGGTTCACTGCGAGCAGAATCGATATTTTAACGTTTCTGTTCCTGCATTCCTCTGATATTATTACCGTTCCGAAACCGGTTCAGGTGGAAGAAATACCAGTTAATAACGTTATTTTTTAAAAACAATTTTCTTTGCCTAAAATTTGCCTAATAATAATAATAATTTTAATAATAATAATAATAATATTTTGTTAATGATAATAATGATTATTATTTTTTGTATTTTGAGCGTTTTGAGAGTGAAGTCAAGGCTCACGTCACATTTTATTAAATAATGAAGACTAAAATGCCTGTAGGCTTAAGCAAAATGTTTACAAACATTATAAAAACAATTATTAGTTTCTCTCCGAAACAAATCCTCTAAAGTTTAGGCTATAAAAACGTCAATACAAAAACAAATTAATTTAAGGTGGAGCTGATGCCTACCTCTCTCATTCAGCACAAATCCAAATGTTTTCATGTTCCTGACATATCTGGATGCTAAAATATTATTTATTATATAATGTTTGTGCTTTCATCGACATAAACATCATCCTTCACATCGGCTTTATCAGCACAGTGAGATGTGGTCACGCTGAACGTAACAAATTTTGTACAACAGAGCAAAACTTTTTTATCATCCTTCACTGTATTTTATACTTTTGATAATGAACACAGGTTTATATAGCAAAATTATGTTGTGGTGGTGCGTAAGGCGTTGGCGCGATGGTCATACTAACGCTCATTGGTTATACAGAAGCCAGACATTATTGTAAGCTTTTGCAAAATTTTATTTGCAAAGTTTCAAAATAAAGAAAACTACTCTCTGCTGTTTCGTTTTTTTTATTTGGGACGTGTCACAATGAACCGTAATTTAGCACATTTTGTTTCGTTTAATATCTGTCAATATGATTTAATTATTTGTGTGATATGCCTCATATTCCTTTTTATGTAAGCCTATAGTTTTTCTGATTCACAGAAAGCAGAAGCGCTGCAAGTGCATGTGATCTGTTGAATTCATCTTACACTATGCTCAGATAAACTCTAAGGGCGGTGCATTGCCATTTATGATTAGTTTGATGATTTGTGGGCTTTTTGGTCATTTGACTTATTAGTCACATTTGCATAGGCCGTACTACTGGAATTCATGATTGGTTGGCAGCAAATTTACTATGATGAGTTCACAGCTGAGTGTTGCCATTTCAAATTTTCGATTCTGTTCGTAACTATAAAATTTGATTTTGTTTCTGTTTCTGTTCCTGTCAAAATTTAGTTTGTTTCCAGTTTTCGTTTTCGTTGCTTGAACCGGTTCAGATTATTAAATGTATATTTGTATAGCGCTTTTTAATTTTTAATTTAATTTAAAATTAATTAAAGATGTAATCAAACAGACGATGAACACTATTAACAGCAATTATTATAAACAAAGTGGTAGCGATTGAACAGGTAGGATCTACAACATCTTAAAGCCTGCCCTCGAATACCTGTATAGTTTTGTAATCTATCTATGAGTATGTCGTGATCTATGGTGTCGAACGCAGCACTAAGATCAAGTAAAATTAGCAATGAGATGCAGCCTTGGTCTGACGCAAGAAGCGAGCATTTGTTATTTTAACAAGTGCAGTTTCTGTGCTATGGTGGGGCCTGAAACCCGACTGAAATTCTTCATAGAGATCATTTTTTTGCAGGAAGGAACACAATTGAGCAGACACAACTTTTTCTAAAATTATAGACATAGGCTAAATGGAGGATTTGAAATGGGTCTGTAATTTGCCAGTTCACTAGGATCTAGTTTTGGTTTTTTAATAAGAGGCTTAATAACCGCCAACTTGAATGGTTTTGGGACGTGACCTAAAGATAACGACGAGTTAATAATATTGAGAAGTGGTTCTTCTGCTACAGGTAACAACTCTTTCAGCAATTTAGTGGGTACAGGATCCAATAAACATGTTGTTGGTTTAGATGCAGTGATAAGTTTATTTACTGTAGCTCTTCCTGACCTATAGTTGTAAAGCACTGCAGTTTATCTTTGGGTGCGATGAATGAAGCTGAAGCATTAGACACCCTAGAATCTACATTTGTTATTGTATTTCTGATGTTATCTATTTTATCAATGAAGAAATTCATAAAGTCATTTAACTGTGAGGGAATATTTAGATCGGATGGCGTCTGGTTATTTTTTTACTCTGAAACTGTATGAAAATAAAAGCCATAAACCTAAAGGTTTTGTTGCAATTTTGAAGTTTGACATCTCAAAAAATGAGCTTTCACTATGATTTTGTTTAAGCGCACCACCAAACGTTTCCATTAGATTATATTCACTTTCTATTCATTTTCAATGTGGTCAATTTGACCAAGAACAATGCAAGTCTGATTGTTTTTTCTGGACCATTTAACTTTTTCGAATGTTGTAATTTTTTGTGATTAGTGCCAAAACCTTTACCAAATTTTGTACCATACCAATGAAGTTGAATAAAATAAATAAATAAATAAATAAATTCAATAAAAACAGCACCAGAGGGTTAATGGTACATTTATTTACATTTTATTCCCCCAGATTTAAAATATTGTAAATAGCCTCAAAACCTGTTGATTTTCTGAAACTGGTATATGTTTGCTGTATTTTCTCATTGCAGGATTTCTAAAAACATCCCCACCACTAAAGATGTGGAGCCTCTGTTGGAGATCGATGGTGATATTCGTAGTTTCGAGGTGTTTCTTTCATCACACACCCCTGTTCTCACCACTCGTGATGTGGAGATGTTCCTGCCCTGTACCGTCAACCTGGATCCCAAACTAAGGGAGATCATTGCAGGTACAGACCCACGCAAACAGTTTGGCTAGCTAGAAATGAAGGACATTGTTTTAATATAAAGCTAGAATTGACCAAAACTCAACTACATAAACACTATCTAGAACTTTTTCCGGTGACAGTCAACACTAAATGACAAAATGTTACATTTACAGGAATGTATAGCTTGATGCTTTTTATAGTGTGTATATATTAATTAATTTCATACACAGAAGATTATTTTTTATATTTTGAGGATGTCTCCTGGCTTTTCTTAGATTTAGATATTTGTGTCCCTAATTACAGATAAGTACATGCACACACAGTGCTAAATATATTGCTGTGGATTTCTCTAAATCATTGCAAATATGAGAGATGATATTATCTCATCACATGATAATGGTCAGCTGCGCCGTGCTTTGAGACAGCAGACGTTGCTTGGTGCAATGTGACAATGGACTGTGCAATAAAGGTTCCTTTGTGAACCGAGGGAGATGAGTAAGGTCTCCATTGTGTTCATCTCAGGAAATGAAACATCACTGAAGCCCGATGAGCTGCTCGTTTTCTGAGTCACCCAGCCAGTCTTATTTGGTCTGCCTGGGTGACTCAGAAATATTATTTCCAACCAAACAAATTCTGACGTATGTTTCAGCCCTTGAGACTTTGACGTTAAAGCAAATGCGGATTTCATTGGGAGCCACGTTTATTTCTTCCAGGTGCATTTGTGATTTGCTGCTTCTGTTGGGAAAAATCTGTGTTTTTCTAAGGGAATCAAACACAGAGGCCTTTCTTTTCTCACAAGTAACTTACTATAAATGCTTCATTTGGCTGAAGTCGACTATGAGTGGGAGGATTTGAATGCCTTGAAAGTGCTGGCCAAGATTCGGATCTAGCTTTCTCCTACTCTCTCTCTCTCTCTGTGTTTTTCCCTTCTCCCTTCAGATGTACGAGATGCACGAGAGCAGATGCACCTTGGAGGAGTCAGCTATCCCACACTGCCCCTGCAAGATGCTTCGGTACGGCCGCACTCCACATTTGGGCAGCACCCTTTGGCCTGCTCTCCCACAGGCTCTTTTCCTGGCTCTTTCCCCCCTGCTGGAGTGCTGCCGGCTGCTCAACCCCACAGCAGCTACTTTAGTGGGCTTACGGGACCCCAACATCCCTTCTACAACCGGGTGAGACATCAGGCAGAGACATTGGTTACTGTGTTAAGCAAAGTGCACCTGTGTCTATGGAGTTACTGAAACATTCTTATAAGTATATAGTAAAATAGGTTCAGGAACAAAACAGGCCTCTGACACATTATAAAAAATAATAATAATAAAAAAGAATTCTCAAATAAATCATGATACTGAGTAATTTTATGTTGTTGTTGTGCTATTATTATTATTATTATTATTATTATTATTATTATTATTATTATTATTAATAATAATAATAATAATAATAATAATAATTATAACAACATTTCATGAAATGTCATGTTACTAATAATATTAATGTAGTATTAATAAATTATTATTATTATTATTAGTCAGTAGTCAATGTTATTAATAATAATATATTTTATATTTTATCATATTCAGCTTTAATAATAATAAGAACAACAATAATAATAATAATAATAATAATAATAATTTATAAAATGTTATTTTGCTAATAATATTTATATTTTATATAATAATAAATTATTATTAGTCAGTAGCGGAAATATTAATAAATAATAATTATAATCTTACTACTGCTATTAATAATATCAAAAATTATATATTAGTAACACATATATAAATATTATATATAAATCATATTCTATCATATTTTATCATATCATAGCTTAATAATAATTATTATTATTATTATTTTATTATTAGTTATTATTAGTAGTAGTATGATTAATAATAATTATTATTATTTTATAAAATAATCAACTTAATAATAATAATAATAATAATAATAATAATAATAATAATAATAATAATAACAAAGTAGTTATAGTACTATTATTCATGATAATCATAATAATTTTACTCTTACTACTGCTGCTACTAAAAACTAAAGGATGATTATGATTATTATTAGATTGAATATTTAGTAAAATAGAATAATTAAAATTAGTAGTAGTAGTAATAATAAAATTGTACCACTGCCACTAATAATAGTATTAATATTCAATTTATTCAGTCTTAATAAATCTGTTTTAGGCTGTAATGTGTGTTTGACCTCTCACTGAATGCCCGATGTGGTGCTGACCCTCACCTGACCCTCATTCATCAGATTCCTGAGTATTTGTCTGTTCTCTCCACCTCTATAGCCTTACTTCTCTCATCATGTTTATCACCTGCCCCGACATTACCCTGGCAGCCCCCATCACGCCCCCTCACGCCCTGCTACTAAACTCCATAAGGACCCCAGTCTGGGACTAGTAAGTACATAACTAAACGCCTCAAAGTCACTGCAGCCAGACATGCATTTTAGTGCCTAGTCATTATGGCCACAATAATGTCTTTATGTCCCATGATGCTAAATGTATCTCTCTTTTTTTCATGCTTTGTTTTAAGCTCCTCGTGACAATGCTATAACATTGCACGCTAAACTTACAGAGCAGTTTTATAGTTCTGTAGCATTTTCATTGAAGTTTCCTAAAATGAAAATTTATATAAATGCTTTTAGCTTTCAACCTTTTTTCATTTCCTCCTCACTTAGTTTTAGTCTTAAAGGTATGGTAGCTTTTTAATTCTGTGTATGTACATGTAAACCTTTATGACTGGCTAACATTTTTGCATGACAAATGAGTAATAATCTCTCTGCCACTATACAGTCTCATATTTTAATATCTTATGGTTATGACATTATAACCATATGATTTCTGCCTGGTTAGAGTCTGTTAATTTTTAGATTGAACTTTTAACTTCTAAAAGTGTTCTGTTTTCAATAACATTTCCGTTTAAAGACCTGATGGAGTTTCTAGAATTCATGGAAGTTACTGGAAAACCCCCATAAATCACGCCAATCCCTGTGTCAGTCCTCTCCCCTTTCCATACTAAAGGTGTGTGTTCTGTAACTCTGGTTCTTCCTCTTTCATCCATACTGTCTCCCTCCATCAGGATGTAATCAGAGAGGACTCCAGTGAGGGTCTTCCCTCTCCTACATCCCCCTCTATGGTAACTTTAGCAGTGTGTATGTTTGTGTTTATATCTGTGCATAAAAGATGCAGTAGAGCCTTTTATTGCCTGCAAACACACACACACACACATATACACTTATGATGCTAGTGGCATGTTAAACTTATATAGCTCTCCAGTCTCTGCCTGCGCTACTTAAACCCTAAAGCTTAATATGCGGCTAGTAAACAAATCTCAAAGTTCAAAGAACTTACTGCTGGACCTCATAATTTTCTGTCTGATCTGATTGGCCAACTGACCCAGTGCATTGTGATTGGCCGAACACAGCAAGCACTCGTCAGAAATGTAACGCCCCTTTCCATAATCGTGAGTTTCATCTTTCAAAAAAAATGTAAAGACAGTTAATAATGTCCTTAGTTTTACCCTCAGTTCAAGCCGAAGGGGAACAGAGTCACGTGACAGACACAGTGGTGAAGCTCCTATGTGTTTGCAGTACACAAGCCAGGGACAGTTAAGACAGCTGACTCCACTGTGTGACCCTGTCTCTCTCTCTCTCTCTCTCTCTCTCTCTCTCTCTCTCTCTCTCTCTCTCTGTCTCACACACACACACATGTGCACACACACACACACACACAACGCGCAAAACTCCCATTTGAACAGTCAATAGCAAATACTTAAACTAATAACAAAACATACTTACAGTAGCTAGAAGCGCACGATTGTCGTAGCAAAGTCAGAATTACCTCCTCTCCTAGGTTCACGAAACGGTTGTCCATAAAATGCGTTGCAGTTCTGTTGTAAGTAATCTAAAAGATTCCTAAATGCATCTACTTTCGGAAGGCCAAGTAAAGTGCTTTTGCTTTCGCCTAGAAACACAGCATCTCCCTGACATGGCTGCTTCAACACTAACTGTGGTTACTGAAACGCACGCCTTCTTTCTTTGCTTGAACATTTGGGAGGCATTACGCAAATATTTCCACATAGTGAATGAGCCATTTTAGGGGGGCGTGGCAGAGTCTTAACTTTGATAAAGAATATCTCTTTAGATTTGAGACTTTAGTCTTCGCAACTTTACAGATCTTCTTCATGCACCAACAGCTTGTAACACTCCAAAGAGAAAGGAAAAATTGAAATCACATCATATGACCCCTTTAATGTATATTTGACTTTGAAACATAATTATAGGGATAGTTCACCCAAAAATGAAAAATCTGTCATTGATTACTCACTTTAATGTCGTTCCAAACTCCTAAGACCTTCGTTCATCTTTTGAACACAAATTAAGATATTTGTGATGAAATCTGAGAGCTTTTTGACCCTCCAATGACAGCAACACAACTGACAGGTTCATGGCCCAGAAAGACATAGAAGGATATCGTTAAAGTAGTCCATGTGACATCTGTGGTCAACTGTAATTTTATGAAGCTACGAGAATACTTTTTGTGTGCATAGAAAACAAAAATCATGACTTAATTTCTTATCTTCCATGTCAGTCTCTGCCGCCATTCACGACAGTACCACGACGCATTGAAATAGTTTTTTTTTTTCAATTGTAAGAGAAGAAATTGTTGAATTAAGTCGTTATTTTTGTTTTTGTTTGCACAAAAAGTATTCTCGTAGCTTCATAAAATTATGCTTGCACCACTGATGTCACATGGTCTATTTTAATGATGTCCTTACTACCTTCCTGGACCTTGAATGTGTCAGTTATGTTGCTGTCTATGGAGGGTCAGAAAGCTCTGTTTTCATCAAAAATATCTTAATTTTTGTTCCAAATATGAACAAAACTCTTAAAGGTTTGGAACAACATGAGGGTGAGTAATTACTGAGTAATTAATTTTTGGGTGAACTATCCCTTTAAGTGTACTGAATGTATCAACAAAATCTCATTGAAGAGCATATAAAAATATACATATATATTTCTTTTTCTAGATTTAAATGGAATTTTAAATCTCACGTCTTTTCAAAAACCTGTTCTTCTGAACATTCTGTTCATCAAAGAATCCTGAAAAAAAAAAATATTTTACACAAAAATATTGAGCAGCACAACAGCTTTTCAGCATTAACAATAATAAGAAATGTTTCTTGATCACCAAATCAGTATATTAGAATGATTTCTGAAGGATCATGTGACACTGAAGAATGGAGTAACGGCTTCTGAAATTTCAGCTTTGCAATCACAGGAATAATTACTTTTCAAATGCATTAAAATTGAAAGGGCCGATTTTAAATTGTAATAATATTTCACAATATTTATATATTCAAAAACATTAACAAATCTTACCACCCCGACTTTTGAACAGTAGTGTAATTTTAATGACTCCAAACTACATTTCTGAATCAAATGAACATTTAATTTAAACAATATATCAATTTAATTCAATGCAAACTTCCATACAAAATGGAAAATGTGCAATATCCATTGTCTGTGGGATGTTGGAATGATGTTTCTGTTGCCAAACCGGCTATCTTCTGATGCCACTAATCTCTATAATGGCCAAATATCTGATACTGAAATTTAAATCATAATTATCTCAGATAAGACCATTACTGATGCTCATTGACTACCATCTATTTACACATCTCTCATCTCCTCCAGCATATTCTACATTCTGCACCTCTGTGCTTCTTCCCCGTTGTTATTGCTTGAGTCAAGCCCTGCCGCTGGTTTCTCTCCTCATATTCTGCCCTCCTTCCTTCAGCCCTGTTGTTTTGCTCTTTCATGCCTCAGTCATTTGATCTGCTTTCTGGTCTGTCCCCCCATCGCTGCTTTGTTCTGCGTGGTGTGAAAGGCTGCTGCTATCTGAGGCTGGATGGATTAGCATCAGCAGTGCTGGGACGGTGCGCTGAATGAGGCCGCTCTTATCAGCACAGCGAGCCGCTTCCTTCAGCGAACACGTCTGTTTCCTCCTCCCCGGCCCCTCACGCTAATTACACTCTTATCGCCCGGCTCGAACGCTCGCCCATCAGGGTGGTGCCGTTTTGGAATTAAACAACTTCTTCTCGGCATGGAGTCATGAAAAGTCCTCTCAGTTTCTCCTTTTATGTGTCTTTTCTGTTCGAAACTCCTTGCTAGTCCATCCTTTCTCCAAAATGTTGTTCTTTTGATTCACCGCATTTGAAGTTCTCTGTTCGATTGGCTTGTTAAAATCATTACTGTGAAATCCATGCAGGTTGGATGCTGTGAGACAAGCGTCTGTCATAAATAATGTGATTGTGTGTAAATATGATTGATTGCTGATTGAAGCATGTGACCTAATCCCTCCTTTCCTCTCGTCCTCTCCCCTTTTCTCGATCCCAGATCAAATCTCAGCCCTTCAGAATGAAGCAGGTACAAACATTTAAACCCTTCCGTTTTCTCGTATTAACTGTGTTATTTTCAGGGCTTCTGCTCATTTTGGCTTGTTTCATTTAAAACCAGGACAAAATGAACAGCCAGTTCTGTCATTGTGAAATTTCTGTTCAGATACACTGTGGCCAAAAGTATGTGTACAACCAAACATCACAGGCTGTCCAGCTTCAGAAAGGACAATAACAACTTCCCTGCAACCTGTGCGCTATATTTTAAGTCTTCTGAAGCCATATGATCATTTATGTGAGGAACAGATTGAATTTTAAGATGTTGTTAAACTAGAATGTGTCAACTTTATTCTACATTATATATATTAATTTTGACGTCCTCTTGTTTGTATCCGAATGCAAATGAGTTTTTAGAGAACAGGGGAATATTAGCTGTGACCATAGTAATATTTATTCAAAGGCTTCTCCTTGTTGGCTGATTCTTTTACTGTTTTCTGCAGTTTCATCAAATTCGCTCTCAAGGCACTAATTTACTCTTCTTTCTTGTATTTTTTTCTTATTACACATGCTTGCTGCTGATGAATAGGACTTACAAATATTTTAGGTGAAAACAACTGGTGTCAAGCTTGGCTGAGAATCCACACCACACATTTTTGAACAAAGAATCATGGACATATTTTATATTTTTTGACTGCTCATCACAGTAGTTGTTTCCCAAGCAGACTGACCTAGATATAGATAAAAGGCCCAGTCATCATCATATGAAGAACACACCGGTCACACTTAAGTTTGGAGACCAATTCTCAATATTAACTATTAACTGCCTCGATAAACGATAACTGTTGGTAAAGTAGTTGTTAAGTTTAGGTATGGGGTAGGATAAGGCACCTAAAATACGGTCATCTAGAAAAAGAAATTAACAGCCAATATGCTAGTAATATGCATGCAAATAAGCAACTACTTTACAATTATATTATTAATATAGGATTGTTGCATTACATTATAGTATTAATTAAGTGGGCTGAGCACAATAAAAATAAAAATAATGGCATCTATGATTCCATAAAGAACCAAAATAAAAGTTCCAAAAGGTTGTTTTCGCAGTGATGCCATAGAAGAACCATTTTGTGTTCCACAAAGAACCTTTCAGTGAACTGCTCTTAATAGAATATTAGGGTGAAGGACAAGGAAGAAAGAAAGAAAGAACTTCTTTCCACTATAAATAACTTGTTGTGGAACACTATTTAAATATAGTGTAATAGTGTTAAAAATAAAGGTTCTTTATTGGCATCACTGGTTCCAAAAAAGAACCTTTACCATCCATGGAACCTTTTCATTCCACAAAAGGTTCTTTACAGTGGAAAAAAGGTTTTTTAGATTATTAAAATGTTCTTCACACTAATTAAAAATGGATCCTTTAAGAACTGTTCACTGAAAGGTTCTTTGGGGAACCAAAATGGCTCTTCTGTGGAATTACTGCAAAACCCAATTTTTGGAAGCTTTATTTTATTTTTAAGAGTGTACGTCATACTAGAAGGGTCTAATGAGATCAGTGCACATGACAAAGATCAACCATTACAGCAAAACAAACTGGGTCACCACTGAGACCAATCCAGACCAATTTAAAGATCTTGTGGCTGTCTACAGTTGACACCTACACATTAGCATTTTACATTAAACATGCATTTTACTCTCCGCAAAGTCTTGTAATGATAGCTCCCATACATGACTTCAACAGACAGAAATTTTCATCATGTATCACTTAATGTTCCTTTACCCATTACTGCTCAGAGTTCCTTATTCTGTAATGACACTGAATTACTGCCTTGCTTTTTCTTGAGTTGTACTGCTTTCACATCACATGGCTTTGACAGTGCCTCATGCCTTGCTATTCCAGAATGCATTATTAACTGATGGAATGAGTGACTAGTAAATGTTTGTTTGTGTGTAGGGCTCTGGTTCTGTGGTTTCTAGTGGATCTCAGCTCCTCCTCAGTTCTCTGAGCATCGATGGCATATGTGAGAAGCTCAGACAGATCCAGGGCCTGGACTCCAGCATGCAGGAGCAGTATATCGGCACGATCAAAAAGGTATGTTCTGGACAAGTGTCCTGGAAGTTCCATTGAAAAACATGAAGTCCATTTAAAGCTTTGGCATATGATTTTACTGTTCGCTTTCACAGTACACTTTGTTGTCCTATTGCTTCTTTAAAGCATTTGAGGTGCAAATCTAATGGGATTTTATGACAAGTGTGAAATATGTTTGAAAAAGTATTATCTAGAAAATATAACATATGAAGTAGCTAATACAGTTGAGGTCAAAAGTTTACATCCCCCTTTCAGAATCTGCAAAATGTTAATTATTTTAATTAAAAATAATTAAAAAAATTTGCAGATTCTGAAAGGGGTATGTAAACTTTTGACCTCAACTGTAAGTAGCTAATTTTAAGCATATCTGATCTCTATATCCCCTCCCCCACTAAATTAGGAATTAAATCATAATATAATCATAATACAGTTTTAATATCTGTTGAAATGATATTCAATTCACTACAGTAACACAAATTTGTAACTATTAATTTATTAATTGAAATAATTTTACTAATTAAACTAGCAAAAATTTTAATTAATATATTAATTTTAATCAAAAATATAGTAACAAATATTTTGAAATATTATTATAGTTTAAAATAATTGATTGATCCTTAAGATCATTCTAATATGCAGAATTGCCACTCAAGATACATTATTATTATCAATGCTGACAAAGGACGTGCTGCTTAATATTTTTGTGATAACAGTGATATGTTTTTTTACTTAGACAAATATAACATTTATAAAAGAGCAGCATTTATTTGAAAACAAAAGAGTTTGCTGCCATAAAGCATCCTTGCAAAATAAAAGCATTAGTTTCTTTAAAAAATAAAATAAAATAAAAAAATCTTTTCCTTCTTTTTTTTATTTACTGTTTTCTGTTTCATTTTTATGTTTTCAGTTGTTTATTGCTAGAAGATAAAAACCAAACAATGGGTTTTGAGCTGTGTTTGAACATATTTTGGTAACAGAGCTGCCAACATTATATAAAATGAATAGAAAATAAAGCAGCTCATAATATTTTATCTTCTGAAAGTTAGTCTCTCAGTCTTATACCTATTTTTTAAATGGAAATACACCAATTTCTACACAAAAAGTGAAAAACAGGACTGAGACATGGGGTGTGGTAAATGAGTCCATCCCTGTAAATACATGTTCATCCATTGGAAAAGAGCAGTTTTATCAGCTCCATGTGGTGCTCACAGAGGTTCCACAATGAGGCCTTTCTTTCCATTGGACAACATCTGAAGGATGCAATGACATTTCTGATGTCTTCATTAGACATGCATTAGTCAACCTGCCAGCTGTGCCACATCTGCCTGCATACTTCAAAATCTCAATTGTGAACTTTGTTTCAACCTTTGATGTACTGCCGAGATGAAATTGATCTAAAATTTGTTAGCTGCTGAATGCCATAATGTTCTTATAACAAATTCTGTCATCCGAAATGTAGGCCAACGTGAATGGCCGGGTTCTGTCTCAGTGCAACCTTGATGAGCTCAAGAAGGAGATGAACATGAACTTTGGAGACTGGCATCTCTTCAGGTCCATGGTAAGACATCAGCTGATGTTCTTTCCTACACGTTCAGATCAGATACTGGTCATCTTTCTGTTTGTGGTTTGTAATGTTTAGCACACAGAGCTAATCTCTCTATAGTGAAGAAGGCTGGATGGGGTTGAAATAAGGAACACATGTAGCTGTGTTGATCAGATTTCCATTTGCGCTTATACAAACGAATGTTGTGTTGCCAGCAAGCAGGCAGCCATCTGGTCCAAGATGGCTGCTTTCTGGATGAAGGAGGGTTATTGTCAGTGGGAGCTCAGTGTCCACTTGAAGATCTGAATAGCTTGACGTTTACAAGAAAGTATAGCATTCTTTGGGCTGGAAACAAGTCCAACTGGAACGACTCGGGGCTAGTTTTGATACTGGCGTGCCTCAGAAGTTTCACTTAGTACTGCGCCATTCAGCGAATTTCACATAAATGCCACAGTGAAACGTGATTTTTATTTGTTTATTAATTGGTCTTGTATATCTAAGTTGCTTAAAATTAAGTCTTGTTTTCTCTGAGGAGGTCAGGTAAGAGTCGTGTTTCACAAACATTTTCTTTTCTGTTTTAATCCCACCTGAATCAAACATGTCTGGTGTGAACTTTGGTAATTCAGGGGTCTTCAGTAAAATTGAATCCTAACTGGATATGAATGTTTGTGATTTCTATTGTATTGTTTTGTATGTATTTGTTATGTTGAATTTGGTAATTCAGGGGTCTTCAGTAAAATTGAATCCTAACTGGAAAAATCCAGTTTCTCAAAATATTAAAATATTTACATTTTTCATTTCATTAAATGAATGATGATGACGGAAGTAATGGCTGCTGATAATTCAGCTTTTCCATCATATTATATTTAAATTTTTAGTTTAATTAAATGATTTTTTTTTGTATATTTGATTTTATGATTTGTGAGTATGATGGACTATTTTTTACTGCATCTTTGATCAAATGAATACAGCCTAGGTGAGCAAATTACCGTACCATTTGTGTTTTAGAAGTTAAGAATACAGGAATACAGTTTCAGTCTGTCTGTTTGCTCATTCAACTCATTGCCACTATAATGAATAAAATTCACTGTTGCATGCATTTAAACATTGCTGTATTTGTGCTGTAGGTTCTAGAGCAGCGTCATGTGGAGAACCAGCTGCTGCGTGATGAATCGGGAGCGTGCAGCGAACAGGGCAGCAGCATGTTGACTCAACTCGAACCCCACAGACCCTCTGAAGCGCCACAAGACATGACCGTCAACCCAGAAAACTTCACGTACAGCCTCAACCTGAGCTTTGAAGAGCTCAGTGGTGTGGGGCTGGAGGAGCCTGCCAGACAACACAATGCCCACTGGCTGGTGCGTGCTACTGCTGTGCACACAAACACATTCAGCACTGAAGTACAGCCTATAGATAAACACAGGTGCACACCATGACAAAACAGTGTAATTATATACATAGAAGCTGACACAAACATATGCGTGCGTGGAGACAAAGAAAACGTGGCACTTTTTGTTGTTATTGTGCCTGTTAACCAAACGTTTTCTTGACCGTTGTATTTTGTTGCTATAGAGGCAGCTTCTCCTTTTTAGAAGTCTCTCATCAGCATGAAAATAGCATGTGGTTTACTGGGTGATAAACGAAGTGTTTTCTGACCTGGATGGGCAGAGGAAGTGAAGAGCTGACCACACACACGCTAGCACTCTATCACACAGAGATAGCTATTTCTGCACTCATCTGTTAACACTTGCAAGGTGTTGCAACACAAGCAAGAGCTCATAATGGTTTAGATTAGCATCATGAAAGTTGGTGGTGAACAGACTTTGGGTACGTCTCATTTCACATACCTCTGCACTATTTTTACGCCATTTTGTAGCCTAAGTAGTGTGTTTGCACTGGAAAACGCAGTGAGGTGTAGTATATTATGAGTAGCCGAATGATGTACTTCTTCAAAAGAAAAGACTGAGTGTGGATGTACAGGAAGGGGAGGGGCTAAATGTGCAAAAGCCATCTGCAACAGAATATTTCCCATAAATAGAGCACTCAAATGTAAATGGTTCTATGTAGTAAAAGAGTGTTCCATTTGAGATGTTAGCCTTCTTAAATTCATAGACGAATATGGAACACAACTGAAGGGATAGTTCCCTCAAATTCACTGTTGTGTTTCTGGAACCCTATATAACTTCTCATAGAACACACCGAGATACTTATTCCAAGTCTTCTGAAGCCATATGACAGTCTTGAATGAAAACATTCTTGAATAAAAGTGCTAAGTTCGAACATCTGGAAGCAAAAATGAAGTGTTAAATTGATTCTTTCTTTAAATCCCTTGATTAGTTTTCTAGTGAATTGAATTGTGTTGAAATAAGACTGCGTACCATGAAATAATCTTTCTGTTTAGTTGACCTCATGGGCTGCATGCAAAAACAAACATACAATGTGATCTTTGTAGTCTGATTCACAAAAAAATAAATACAAATAAAAATAAATAAAAAATACTCTAATGAGCTGCTGCTTTTAATGAATAGTTCAAAATTTGAATCTGTTTGAATCAGCCTGAAACAGTCTGGCAAAATAGACTTTAGAACTGAAATACTGCAATGAATCAAAATTAGAACAAATTGAATCAAGAGCTTGTGAAACTAAATCAAATTGACTAAGGCTCATTTTCACTGCATGTTTATTGTGGTCAGACAAATTCATAAGTAAATAATGCTATCAGTCAACTCTCTGACAAATATTATTTTTTTTTGTTCTCTATTTTGAACAATGAGTCAAACTTAAAATATGATCGTAGGGAGGAGGAGTGAGTTAACAGTCCAACTTTATATTAAGTGGCCTTAACTACTATGTACTTACATCAAAAAATAAGTACAATATACTTATTATGTTCATATTGTATTGCAAAACACTTTTGCTGCTATTGAGGTGGGATACGGGTATGGTTAGGAACAGGTTTGGTGGTATGGGTAGGTTTAAGAGTGGGTTAAGGTGTAAGGAATTGGTCAAGAGTGTAATTATAAATGCAATTACAGAAATGATTACAGATATAATTACATGCAGATATTTTTAAAATATAAGTACAATGTAAAAACATGTATGTACACAATAAGTGCATTGTATCAAATGATTAACTTAAATGTAATTACATAATAATTAAGGCCACCTGATATAGTGTGGGACCAAAATAACTTACTGTCGATTAGCACTCCATAGACCCTGCATTTTTTACAGAATCCCAAAAACCAATCCTCTGACATGATTTGGTGTAGCTTGCCAATAGTGTAGCAATTTATGAAGCACAGGTCACACAAAAATCACAGCTTTCTGTTGGTCAATGCAGCAAATTCACATGACAAACTTAACTCAAACTTAACTCACTTAACGCAAAATCTGTGTTGGAAAATCTTTTGGCCTACTCGTTCTAAATTTCATTGAACCTACTATGTTGGAGTGTCTACCAGTTACTGCTGCTGGAGGGTTTGGATAAACTCTTGCTTGAAATGCTTTGTGTGCTTGCTACCACACTACCTAACATGTTCTCTCTCATGCTACCGATCTTCTCCTTTAGGCCAACACTCACCGGACGCCAAGCATATCCAGTCTGAACTCTCAGGAATCATCCAACGACATCTGCAAGCTGACCGACAAGCAGCAAGCTGAGTATCGCAATGCTTACCAGGAATACATCTCTCACATGTCCCAGCTGGAGATATCTGCTGCTGGACGAGAGAGTTCCGCTCAAGCCCTGTCCAGCCAGCTCCTCACAGCCAGCTCTGAGGAGAAGACTAAGGAATGTGGGCAAGACGGTCGCAAACCCTTCGCCAAAAAGAGCTCCAAACCTGCAGACACTATAGTGGACTTCTCCTCCGTCCCAGACGGCGCGCTTCTAGATCCCATTACAGAGGAGGATGAGAAGTCAGAACATGGGTCCGCTGCAAAAATCCCACCCAGACGCAAGACCAAAGGACAGGGACCGTCTTACCACAGCATACCAAGCGATGAAGAAGATTCAGATGAGGAGGAGACCGACGCCACCCCGCTGCTGAGAGAAGAATCCTGGGCTGCTGAACCAGATCTAGGCCTCTTAGCTAAAGGGAAGAGCTTCATCTCAGACATCATGCTGGACAAGAAATCATCCGATTCTGGAGTGAGGTCCAGCAGGAGCTCATCCGACCACTCGCTGCAAGACGAGGAGAACGAAGCAGCTCAGGAGAAGGAGGAGAAATCCAGTGAGAAGAAAGAAGAGGAGGCCCATCTGATCGAGCTGGTTCTTGAGAGTCCGGTTAAGAAGCGAGTCTTACCACACAGGCTGAGTAACATTCAGGATGAGGCCGTGGCCCGGATGTCCATCTGCTCAGATGCTCCATCTGACAGCAGTAGCCCTGAGGAGAGCTGGCCCACGTCAGCCGTGAGCAACCTCAACTGCTCATCTGACAATACTGCGCTCAACAACAACATCAACAACAGCGCCCAGCAGGAGACGCCCGACTCCACCGACTGCCCCGCCATCATTATACGACCAGGATCCAGCACCGAAACCACCATGCTGCCTAACCAGAACCTGCGTGGAGGCAGCCAGAAGAGGTCCACCGGTCCCACCACCGACGCTGCTGAGGAGCGAGAGAGTGTCCTGTGAGCCTAACAAGCTTTCTTACTAACTTACTGTAGCAAAGATTCAGAGAAACTCTTCATTCAGGTTTCATTACTGCACATCTTCTGTGTCGACTCTGATTAGGTTTGTTTTTATAATGAACACGAACTAAAAATGACCCTTCACTGCAGTATCTTAATCAGTATTTTTGGCTAGTTTTGCATGAAAGATATTTAAAGGTCCATAAAACAAGTAATCGATAATTAGTAAAATAAAATAAGTTATAAAATCATTTAAGTATGACATTTATAAAACCTATAATATAAAACCTAAAATGTATGGTTTATGCTTAAAAGTCTACACTTAAGTACAATTCATTAACATCAGTAAATTCATTAGGTAACACAATGAAAAATACTTTTACAGCATTGTTAATTTTTCAAGTTGCATAAATTAACATTAAAGTATTATAAATGAATATGAAATTATATAATATTAACCTGTATTTAAAAAATGTCATTCAGTGTTAGTTTATTATACTTAATGAACTGATTAATGCTAAAAGATTAAAGCTTATTGTAGTCTCATATTACACAATCTTGTTTTAAAGACATTTCAATATTTTATTACCGGAAAACAAAACCAAAATATTGATTAAGAAAATGCAGTGTAAAAGTGTGAGAACTGTCATTGTTGCTGTTTTTGGAGTGGTGCTAAAAAGCAATAAACGGAGGCTGTGAAGCTGTTGGTAGTTTGATTTGTTTAGAGCAAATCCTTTTATTTCACGCTCCGTTGCTAACATTAAAGATCTAGTGTAGGTTGGTCCACAATATTCAAATCTATCAAGTAGAGTGGGGATTTAACCACATAGAGTTAGTTCTGGTGTTTTTGCTGTGATCGGTGATGTGAAAGCTGTTATTTATTTGTGATTGAATGCCCGGTTCACATTCAGGTCATCCTTGTTGTTTGAATTTTGCCTTGTAGTGTTTTAGATGAGTTGAATTTATTTGTGATCAGTGTTACGTCAAGAGAAAAACAAGAAATAATAGAGGTTTCTGTAAGACTTGATTTGTGTGTGAGTATCCTCAGTGTTTTCTCACATTAATAAACTTCATTCTTTTCGCATCTTTTGAGAATTGATGATTTTGTAATTGAAATAATGCATTATATTTGAAAATAAAAATCAGACAAATTTGAAGTTAATCTCGTAGTAATCTCTACTACTTTTATTTTAAAATTGCATACAATTATGTGGATTTTGATGAGATAAATCATGAAACTGAAAACTATCATTGTTTTTCTGAGGTGAAGTCTGGCTGCCAGCAGGTGGCGCACTCTTCACATCAACAACACTAACAGAGGTTTTGGCTGCATTTGAGATTCAACCTTTAATTTTTAAATGTACACTTTGCAGAAATGTATGAAATAAAGAAGAGCACAAACCACTATTATTATTATTGTTGTTGTTGTTGTTTTTACTGTAGTTAAATAGTTTTCCTGAATTACATCCCATAAAAAAAATGACTTCCTCCAAATACATGCATCTTTTACTACACTATAAATGAAATCTATTTTTATATTTGTCTAATATGCTAACATTAAAAATGTATCTGCTTTGCTCACAAAACTTTAGTCCAGGAGATTTGGTGTACAGTTCTGAATAATTAGCTGAAGCTGTAAAAAAAATGATTGATAAAAATCACTATCCAGGTCTCTGATTTATTCTTTTGCGCTCATTAAGGGGCCGACTGTAAACCTACAGTCAATTATTTTACAAAACTGAATTCCACAAATCAAAAGCTCAAGCGTTGATTTAACTGTCATTTCATCCACACACAGTTTATACTAATGAGAGAACTTGTGGATACGATCACGATTAATGTTCAAACTTCCAAACACCTTCAAGAAATGAGTGTCACCACACAGGAAGAGAGAAAGAGGTCAATCGCAAGAAAAACTGATAGATTGTACAATTTGTGAACGGTTATATATTAAGAAAAAGCTATGGACTGAAATGAATGCATTTTTACACAGCCATATGGCAATGTAAAATATTGATTCAGGTTCCAATCAGTGTGGGTGAATGTGCATGTGTGAAGGGTCAGTGACATGCTTTTGAATCCTGGATATAAAAGGCAAGGTCAATATACAGCACAACACTAACAGATTTACATTTTTACACACAAGCATAACAGACCAGCGTCAAATAAAGCATTTGATTTATTTTGTATAAAAAAAAGGTACGATTTACAATATTACTTTTATAAAAAGTCTCAGCATACAGCATAACACTTTGCAGATACTGACAGTCCAATTTCTGCAACTATACAAGATAAAACTCTGAGAGAGTTCACAAGGTTTCATCATGTCATTTTCAACGTCCAGTCCTTCGTGTGCCAAAAGAATTGACAAAAACAGACTTAAACTTTGTACAGTAACTAACCACGTCTTCTCCTATTCACACGGTCTTCACGAAAAAAAGGTAAGACTTCTTCTCAATGCAGAGAAAAGGTTCCTTGTGATCATTTACAGGTTTCCCTCCTATTTTCAGGGAATATAGTGCTTCTTCCACTTGAAGAAAGGACCAAATAAGTCTTTTTAGAAGATAAATAATCAATGTCCGAACTTATAACACATCACATGGATTGTCCTTTTAGAAGCAAAAAAGTCTCTTGATTCAATTACAGGAAAGAAGAAAAAACAAAACAAAACAAAACCAAAAAAAACTCCAGACTGAGAACAGAAATCAGAGGAAAAGCCAGTTCCCAGGTCCTGTGTGTTCTTGTGTCTTAACCAAACACCTGCAAAAGATTGAGAAAGAGGCGCATTTAGAGAATGCAAACAGGGCAGAGATCCGGACAGCCTGGCGCCAGAGAGGAAGCCGCAGTTTGAACATTTAACCAAACACTCAGAGACTGAACAAAACCCTGGGCTCCAGATGTACTCGAGCACAACTTCTGCCTTTGCTCAATGCATGCATTTTAACCTCCTCTGATGCTTATTACACATTTCATACAACTTTACAGACTATGTGACACAATGGTCCTTAACACATTTGATTAAACACTCTTGAAATTAAACACTACTCTGACGGCACAAAATTTTATTTTAATTTAATCTTTTTTTTTGGCCATCATTTACAGCATATAATACAAAGCTCATTAAAACAGTGTGTTCAAGAGCATTTACCTGATTAAGGGTAAAGCGTCCTGCTGTCCTCTGTGATCAAGTCTGATTGAAACTCAGGTGCCTAAAGGGACAAAAAAAAAAAAACTTATTATAAAGTATTTTATTAAGTGTGGTCATTTGCACAAAAACATGCAACAAATCAATGTAGCTTTATATAACACATTTAAAAATTCACATGCAAAGAGAAGTAGATAGACAGATAGATAGATAGATAGATAGATAGATAGATAGAATCCCATCTATCTGTGTATAGATCTTTCTCTTTCTAAGGTCATTCACCTGTAATGAGAGGATGCTGATGTCTGTGTTGAGTGTTGTCAGGGGGGTTCTGGATGTCCCCTGCCCTGCTCGCGGGTGATGCAGGCTGGTGATTGCGGAATTTGAGTCAAGTGCGATCTGAAGGTCCAGGATATAGTCGATGACATGTTGCAGGATTTCCATTTTGCTCACGTTTTTGTTCTGCGGGATACTCGGCACCAGTTCCTTCAGTTTGGAGTAGCAGTCGTTCATGTTGTACAGCAGGCTTAGGGGATCGTCCACGGGGGTCTTGCTCCGTGAGATTCCCAGACTGTGCTCCGTCACATTCGCGCTGCTTTTCCGGAAAGACCTGACTGGGCTTATTGCCTTCATGTTGACACCTCTGTACGAAACGGTTTCGGTGGAAGAGTCGCTTTTGTTTTCGAGATTTCCTCTGTGCGCTGGGCTGTCGAAGCAAACGCAGTGGATTAGCGAGCTGTCATCGCTGAATATATACCCAGCTGGGTGGGTTGTTCACGCGCTGGTTTGGCTCACGCTGATTGGTGGGAATGGACGCGTCAGTCATCGCCTTCGCACACCGCTATTGGTCGCTGTGCTGAGCGCTCTAAGCCCGCCCATTTGTTCCGCGTTCTTAACCAGTGAAAGCGCGTGTTTAGGGTGGCGCTGACTGCCTTCAGCTTACACGGATAATTTCTCAAATCAGTGTACCTGTTTCCGATCAAGAGAATTAGTGACTTGTAAGTGTAAGGTTGTTTTCACGCATTTTCCGCTTTTGTTTCTAGTGTAACAGTCAAAATGTATCAAAATAAGCTTAGACTGATTTATGTTATGTTGGACATCACGAGATAGGCTTCCTTATACAATACATCCTTAAGATTTCATTAGGGTAGGCTATATCTCTATATTTAAAATACAATGCAGCTTATGACACTTACAATAGCCTACCTAGTGCCTTTAACCATTAAAAGGCAGGAACGGAACAATATCTCTAACAATCAATGTGTTACTATTTTCCTACACATTTGATATTTTCTTCTAACTAATGCTTTTATTTTCCTTTTCCCCCCTCTATGTAAACACAGTGTATCAACATTTACCTCGAGGTCAGTGGCATTCTCGTGGCATGCTGCCACAGTTTCAGATAAAGATGGCAAGTTGATGTCAGCATTTTTTACACCAAGTCACTTGACCATATTTTCAGAAATATATTTTCTCAGAAACTGTGCCCACTGTCCTTCCTTCAGGACACAGCAAATATTTTTAAAATCCACTAAAGTTCAAAACCAAAGCTCTTGTAGTGGTGTTCTTTATACTGTTTGCTTGTGTACATAGGCTACCAGCATTTTTAAGTTTTTACTTTCTGCAGCTGGTGCTGTTCCCTTAATGTTTATGTCTGTTTATACACATCATGACTGTGGGGGATTATGGGAGCAGTCTTTAGGCCTGTGATGAGGGTCGTTTAAGATGTAGCTAGTCTAACAGTGATGACAGAAGAATGCGCGCAGCATTATGATAGTCAGACATGCAGGAATCACTGACTGGGAAAATGCACTCTAGGTTTTAACTTGAAAACTGCAAATGAAGTAAAAATGCATTCTTTTGGAACCGGGAAGAATATTTTTATCCTGACACGGATAATATTTCCATTTTTTAGAAACCTTTTTGGCAGTCTAGAGCGAGCGTGGTGTCAAAAATAGATAAAAGCTCTTTGTTTACACATGCTAAGTAACAATGGAGACAGAGATTTCCTGGTTGCTTGTGCATATCCGACTAAACAGATGTTTGCGGAGATGCGTCGGAACGCAATCGTGTTGTGTCGGAATGCAGCTCATAGGCTACATTCTCATTATCACTCCTTCGAAAATGAAGTAGGCCTACTTGTAAGATTCCTCCAGGCCGATGCATTTTGGACATTTTTAAACAGCTAATGTTTGCAATTCCGATCGCGCAAGACTTACAAACGTGACACACGAGCGCATTGTGGGCTCGTCCGCATCTGCCGCAACTGGTTCTTTCCATTTTCTCCCTCGTCCTTTTTGTTCGCACAGCTGTGTACATTTCGCATGACACCCTGACCGATCCCTGACAGGTGATGAATTGGCACCAAGCAAAGCAGCACTACAGCGAGCTCACGCTCTCGCAGACTCTCTGGCGCCAGCCCCGTGACGTCACCCATTCACGGCGGCCCTCCAGCCGGTCCTCGCGGCGCCGTCCAGGCGGCTGCTATGGAGACGGGGGCAGTTAGTTAGCGCCGGTTCTCAGCTGATCAATGGGGCCCCTCCGAGGCCCGCACACCTGCATCGATTTGCATTTCTTTGCTTACGTTTAACTTGGAGGACTCCTCGCCCTTTGGAAACAATTTAGACTTTGAAACGAACGTAATGTAGAAAAAGTAACCCGAAGTTACCTCAACTTCATCTCAGTGCACCCGAGGTAGAACGCATTTTCAGTAAGTCGTGCATTATTGTGGATTAAAAAAAAGATGAAGCCCCGATCGTTCAAACGCCAGGATGGCGAATCAGTGCGTGGTTTTAAAAGAAAAAAAGTTGTGGAATTTTACAAGTAGGCTATGAATGTTATTGCAAGTATAACACATTTCAATCGCGTCTTAAACGTTTCAGTGACCACAGAAGTTTACATAGAAGTAGCCTGACCATTGCAACAATAGTCGCTTCGATACTTTCCTGTAAAATAGCTATCAAAGATAGCTATACCTATTGACAAATAGGCTATAGCCTACATAAGCTATCAGCGACACGAACCGACTGATTACGCCCTGAAAGTGACGGAAGGCAGATTAATAACGATTTATAGCAAAAAATAAAAAAATGCACTACCCCTAAATACAGGCAACTCACTATAGAAGAACATTATACACCCCAAAATGCAACATTCTAGAGTCACGTTTGCGTTTCTGTCTCCCGTCAAAAAGCTAACAATGAGAATGGCAAGAAAACAATCTAAAGTTGGCAGAAAGTTGACGGGTTCTCCACGGGATGGAGTCAGGATGTCTGTACCGCCTCCTCTGCTGTTCCAGCTCACTGCAGCTGCACAATTCCTCCCGTCTCCAGCTCATCAAACACCAGCAGATCCCAAAGAGTCACGTCTTACCCACCTATTTACTGTCGTCTATGATCTTTGATAACAATATTCAAAACAATGAATCTAGCCTACTATCTAAAGTTGAAAGATTAGGCTAAGTTGTACTGCAGAATCTCAAAGTCACGAGCATTCTGACAAAATTCGGTGCGAACGACTTTAAATTCTAAACAGCACAACGTTATGCGACGCTTTCATTAAATCCTCTTTAAAAATGCGAGTTTTAAAACTCTTACGTCAAACTTCCTGATAATATAAATAGCCTACAACAAAATATAGCTGTCCCAAATAACCGTTTCAGCACGAGTCATTGCATTATACTTAGCGACGGCAGATTAAAACAGGCTTTGGATGTCCGAACGCAGCGAATCGTTTCGTCTTTCGCTCGGCTGTGGTTTCGGCTCTCGGTAGTGGCTTTGAGGCTCCCACGCGCCTGTCGCGTGCAGCAGTACACGCGTGAAAGTGTGGCTCGCGACTCTTGTAGCAACATCGACCCCATGGGCGTGGCGTTAATGTTTGGCTAAGCTATTGTTCGCCTCCCAAAGAGGGTCCTGAGAAATTTTGCAATTCAGAACTCGAGTATTTTTCTTGGTTGCGTAATGTGCTGCTGCTGCTTGTATTCTCACAACAGAACATTGAAACGCTCTTCCTTTAGCTGCCAGAGCATCACTATTCCTTAAAATTTGAATTTATAGTAAACAATGGAGACCGAGGCTTGTTGTCACAGAGGTTCTAATTCAACTACGTTTTGAGGGAAAACTTCTGTAAAACCTGAATGAATAGGCCACTTGTTTTCTCTTGTAGTGTTTTGTTTTTCTTTATATCCAAAATATCCTAAGTAAAAGTTCTATTGTTATCAAACTATAGCTGTTATATAGCTACTGTATATATATATATATATATATATATATATATATATATATATATATATATATATATATATATATATATATATATAGCATTGAGACAAGATTCAGCTAATGAAGCTAGTTTATGCTCTGTGTTCATGTGATTAAACAAAAACAGTAATATTGTGAAATCACAGCCATTTGGTGTCACAGTTCGTCAGAAATCATCCTAATATGCTGATTTGCTACTTAGTCATTATTTCTACTCAATTATTAATTTATTAATAATTGTATTTATTTTCAGTGTTGAAAACGTTTTTTTTTTCTGGGAATCATAAAACTTTTTTTTGATGAATAGAAAATTCAAAACAACAGCATTTACTTGAAATGTAAATTCTATGATCAATTTAATGTGTCTGTTGAATAAAAGTTTCTATTCTTTTTCAAACACACACACACATTTTATTTTTATCTATACATTTTTTTTTAACTTAACGCAAACTTTTATAAATAAAGTGCTTTTCATGGGTCATCCCACTTTACAGAAATGTAACTATGACTTGAGTTTAAGATGGAAATATATTCAGAGAAATCATATGGAAATTTTAAGGGGGTCTCCAGGCAGAAACAAAAATGCTAAATCAATTATAAGAATTGAAAGAATATAGATGTCCAGTGATTTAGTGCTGAAATAACGTCACTGTAAGCAGTGTATTAAATAGATGGATTTGTTCGGTGTGACTTACAAAAGTCTGTAATAGCAGTACATCAACAAAACCAGAATAGAAGAGAGATTTAGCAGTCCTAATATACAGTAGAAGTGTAAGAGAAACCAGTAGTGTGCATTGAGGAAGAGAAATCCTTAAAGGCTCCTTTCTACGTCCAAATACCCTGGTCTTGATTGTCACAAGGGAATTGAGAGTATTTGGGAGATCTGAAACTGCCTGAGACTATCTGATACTGTATGGACATGCAACTTTTTGGTTTTTGTGGTAGCTTGTGCCACTCAAACTGCTTTGGTTTATTCTCTTTCTCCGCTAGAGCCTCTGTGCTGGATTGCGAAGACTGTAGTTTTTCTTTTGAGCCACTTCCCTACTGGCTTCTGCTCTCAGTCACTGGACTCTTACTCAATCTCATCTCTTTATATAGCTCACACGGAAGAGAGAGTCTATGGGGAATTAGTTTCTCTCACTATTATTAAATAGTTGGAGAGTTAGACAAGTGAGGAGTCTGGGGTTTTGTGTAAAGTTTTGCTCTCACGCTCATCCATCAGAATGTTATTTCTGGACTTCATATGAAAAACCATGTTTATGTGAGAGTTTGGGGCTTATTTGGAGCTTTAACTTTTCATTGAACCTAGAACATTCCATTGGTGTTTTACACCAAAATGTAGAGAGACGTTTCAGCTAGCTTTCTAAATCCAAGTAATTTATCTGTACTACATATTTAATAATATGTCAGTTGCACCTTGAAACTGATATTTAAGATGGAGAATTAACACCCTAATGTTGTTTAGACAACAAGAACCCACCGTTTAGTTCGATTGTAGATTATTGTGACTGATTGGAGTAATAAGATAATGGAAATAAAGTACAGGGTTTCAAACAGAAATGTCAGGGACATTAAAGCGCTGTGCTTGGTGCAGAGAACAAACAGAGCATTAATCAATGAGATTTGACAATCATTGCGCTTTTAGTGATCCACTATAATGTTTTTTTTTTTTTTCAGAAGCGGTTTCTAGTGTTCTAGGGTAGTATAAACACTTGAGGAAAACAGGAAGTACTTCAGATGCTTGACAGTCATCTTGACATACAATATGTGCTGTGCTATGAACTCTAAGATCTCAGATTCATACACGTTTGATTGTAAGAATATAGTTCTATGAATGTGAGATGTGTTCTCATTGGCGGGTGAGGGTTTTACAGTGAGGGCTCATGCAGTTCGGTTCTCCCTGCAGTGTTGTGGTAGCAGCATGGCTCTGCATGCACCAGTGCTGAAGAAAGATATCATGGCTGTGTGCCAATATTTCATGTGGGTCGGGGATTACATTCAACAGGTATTGCTGCTGCTTTAAGCACTCCAGCAAAACAAACACTTCTGTGATTTCTCTGACTCCTTTGAAAATATATATTGTTTGTGCTCATATTCAAATTCAGAACTGACCCTCATGAACTGATTTTTTTTTAGATTTAACAAATTGTTGGTTGTAAGTTATGTTATCAAATACAATAAAAACTGTTCATGGTTTAATATTGAATTATATGTAATTTAACAATTAAAATATATCAATTACAGTATAATTTACGGTAAAAATCAGTAAAAACACTTTTTTCTTCTTATTTTTGTCATCAGCAATGTACATTAGGGTACACCAATTTGAAGAGAGGAGGCATCCAAAAATGTAAATTCTGTCATCATATACTCATTTTTATATTATATTCCAGTTTTATAATAATACAGTATTACAGTATAATACTGTTTTTGTGTCACAGAATGTAGTTTGTAGATTCTAAATTTATGTGTGTGTGTTTGTTCCAGAGAGCAAAGAAAGTCCTGCAGGTTTGGAATGGCATGAGGGTGAGTACATTACATAATTTTCATTTTCCTTTTAATTACTGCAATTGTGTCACTAAACGAGATGGCAATAACATCTATCCCACATCTCACAACAAAGTAGCAAGGACAGCTCAGCTAGTACCTGATTAAATCTAGACTTTAATTCATATTGATTTACTAGATGCATAATTTTCAACCCACCCTTGCCATATTTGTGACAAATAACATATGGGGTCAGGAGCGCATCAGTGCAGGCTAATGTCATGCTGTATTGATTCCTCCGCAGTTTGCTTTATCGAGGGGCTGACTCTCGGGAATAGGCTGGGCTGTGCGCGCACTGATAGAGGTGCTGTTCTTCATCATTGGTTCTACACCTTCCCCACCCCCACGTCCATATGAATTATTCATTCTATGCTAATGAGCTTCTCTGGAATTTCAAGGGCCTCTTTAATAGCTGTTCAATGTCCAGCGGTAGCAGTGGGGCAGGACTGGGTGACAAAGACAAGCTGACAGTGATGGTCTTGGCAGAATCTGTGCCCTGCACGGGGCCCCTAATACAGTGGCTGTCCTGAAGGCCCTGTATCTGATGAGCTGATCCATGCTGCTCTGTCACACTGACCTTTGAGTGTGTGAAAGGGGATCTGAGAAAGGGAAGGGGATGTAAGCTGTGACACATGTGCTGTTCCCTGCCACTCCATGTCAGTAATACTCTCAGATCCCTGTGCAGTTTCACCAGTGAGTCTATTCAGGAACTCTGGAGTTTCACTTTGAATGACCACTTTATGTTTTTATATCATTACATGCAAGACATCAAGTGGCATCTGTTTAAATTGATCATAAATACATCTTAGGTTTTAAATGAAACAAACAAACAAACAAACAAACAAAAATAAAAACAATAGCTGTCTAGTTCAAAATTAAGTTAAGAGCTTTTGGAGACTTTGTGGCTGCCAAATGTTAGTGGATCAAGTTCTTTATTTATGTGATGAAGTACACCTATGTAAATTTGAGAGAAACAGACTTCACACATCCACTAAAGCTGCCTTGCATCAATTGGTTAAAAGCAATTAAAATGTATTTAGCATCATTGTTTGCAGATGACACTCGGTTTGATACTTTTTGACATTCAAACATTGCGACTCCAAAAGTGTCCAAATACTTACATTTACATTACATTTAGTCATTTAGCGGATGCTTTTTATCCAAAGTGACTTATAAATGAGGACAATAGAAGCAATCAAAATCGACAAAAGAGCAATGATACGCAAGTGTTATAACAAGTCTCAGCTAGCTTAACTTAGTACACTCTTTTTAAATGATATAATAAATAAAAAGAAAACAGACAGAATAGAAAAAGAATAGAGCAAGCTAGTGTTAGAGGCATTTTTTTTCTTTTGTTAACTGTATAATAAATAAAAAGAAGACAAATAGACAGAATACAAAACGATTAGAAAAGCTAGTTAGTTGTGTTTTTTTTTAAAGAAAACATGCAGTTAATAAATGAATAGAGTGTAAATCTAAAAGTTTTTTCTTTTTTTTAAAGAATAGAATTGGAATAGAGAGTGCTAGAGTTAGAGGGTCAAATAAAGATGGAAGAGATGTGTTTTTAGCCAATTCTTGAAGATGGCTAAGGACTCAGCTGCCCGGATTGAGTTTGGCAGGTCATTTCACCAGGGGGGAACATTTAATGTAAAAGTCTGTGAAAGTGATTTTGTGCCTCTCTCAAATACTTGATAAAATGCTTATTTACACTATTGTTTATAAAGTTATTTTTGGAAGAAGTCTCCTATGCTCAATAAGGCTACATTTATTTGGTCAAAAATACTGAACAGTTATATTGTAAAAAAAAAAAGGTGCTAATAACAGTTTAAGAGAAGGGACAGAGAGAGAGAGAGAGAGAGAGGAGAGAGAGATATATATATTATTATATTATATTATATTATATATATTATATTATATTATATTATATATTATATTATATTTATATATTATATTACATTAATGATACATATTATGATAATTATACTATATATTAATATTTAATAAAATAATATATTTGTCAGGGCAAAGCAAAATTTTTAGCATTACTCCAGTCTTCAGTGTCAGATGATCCTCCAAAAAATATTCTAATATGGTGATTTGGTACACAATAAACATTTCCTATTATTATCAATGTTGAAAACAGCTGTGCTGCTTAATCATTTTTTGGAAATGGTAATACATTTTTTCCCCCACGATTCTTAAATGAATAGAAAGTTAATGCATAAAGTTTAATGCATCCTTGCTGAAAAAAAGAATGAATTTATATAAAAAAAAAAGAAAATTCTTACTGATCTCAAACCTCAATCTGACCAGGTATGAAACAACACAAAGATAAGTTAATGATAAAAGAATTAACACTTTTGGGTGAACTATCCCTTTAAATATCATGTTTAGCTCCAGATCCACTTTGTTCTGTTCAGATCTCATATCAAACAGAATAATTCAGCATCTTTCTATATGGCGCATAATAGTTTCAGTGGGCCTGTGAGATCCTTTTTTTTTTCAGGGATGCTCCAGACGCCCGGCTGCACTGTGCAGCATACAGCTTGGATGGACAGACACGGTTAGTGGGGCTATAATAAAGCAGGCCAAACATAAAAGCCTGTCATTAGCCTTTCACAGATGCCCATAGTGCTTAAATGAAAGGCCTGACCTGGGAGCTGTGGAAGAAGACGCCGGGCGTAAGGGGCCGCTGCTCTCCTCTGATCTCAGAACAGCTCCTTCCTCCGCAGCTCCATTACCATGTCAATCCCAGGGAAAAAACAGAGCCTGCCTGGGCCCAGCAGTGGGCCGGATCCATATGGAGCTGCTGGGTCCTGGAATGAATAGTGAATGGAGCGGCTGCTGCTGGAATCTGCCTCCCAGCCTTTGTGAACAGGATGACCAAAGACAAGAGGGAGCTTTTGCAGATGGCCGGGGCTATAAATAGGTAGCTAGTCTATCTCCTCGCTGTCAGTCTGTCTATCTGTCTCTCTCTCGGGCCGGGCTGCAGCAGGCTCGATAAATAAACGCTTCTTGGTAACATATCACATGTTAGGATGTAGCTGTGGGGCTAAAGGCATGACACATATTCTCGTTTGAACGTTCATTACTTAAAACGCGCATGCAAACCCACTGATAAACAAGTCTGTGCTCTATTTTATGTTTGGACAAGGAAGCATTATGATCGGAAGTCAAACGTCTCGCAGATGGACTTTAAAATGATAGCTAAATCCACCCATGTTGTCCAGATTGAGGGTTCTTTGTCATTAAACTAAGCCTTAGTATTGAAGCCCATCTGCCCATGCGTATGTGCGTGTGTTTGTGTGTATGCGCATATGCAAGCATGTGTCTTTAGTTGTGTGTGTATGAGTGTTTGTGTGCTGAAATTGTATGTATTGCAGACAAGACAAACTCCATGGCGATATGCTTCCTAACATACTCCTTTTAGTGCTTTTAGTATATAGTGTATATTACATTTGCCAAAATGTGCAGAATACAGCTACACCGCAAGAATATTGTATGCCATAATGCAACATACCCTACTTGACCTTTCATTTCCAGTGTGATGAATGAACAGGAGCTGTAAATTTTGACGTATTAATAATATTTATTTATTTAAATTTTTATATAGGGTCAGACCTATATATATATATATATATATATATATATATATATTGGGAGGGGCATAAAGTTAGTTATTAAAATGAGGTCTTAGTTCTTTGGGGTAAAAAAAAAGTAAATAACCAGGAGTTTAAAAATAACCTTTAGGTGCAGAAAAAAAAAAAAAAAAAAAAAATTAAAATACATAAATGACATTTTTAAGTGTGTATTATGCTATATTTGGTAAGTAAGTAACATTACATTCATAGTCTCTTTCAGGTAAGTTGTGAAGTATACGGGGGATGTAGAACTACTTATCTGGTTTAAACTATGATCCCACTGGCTGTAATTTTTCTAAACACAGAAATAGCATCTCACACAAACATCAAATGTGTTGTAGCTCTATAATAGTACCTAGAATAATCATTAAAAGTGATGTTGTCCTCTCAAGTCCAGCTGTAAACACTGTATCGCAGGACATTGGGATGGTTTGGATCTGGACCTCACAGGGGAAAATCATTGCAGTGCTGCACCACGGTTAGATGGCACCTGGCCTGGCATGGACAGGTCACATGCTTCTTCTTAGAATCGCTAGAGATGAAAAATGCGAATGAGAGAGTGAGTTCATTGTCCAAAAAAGAGAGCATGAATTGTACGCCCACAGCCCACAACAATGAAATCCCTAAACAAAGCAGCCAGGTGGTCAGTGCAGGTGGCCCAAGCCTATAACTCAATAGGCTCAGTTTGATTACATCACATTGTAAAACTTGTTTGGTAAAGCCATGAAACATGATAATTCAGTAATAGAAATTCACTTTCATGTTTCATAATCACCTTATTCTCAAGTTATTTCAACATTTAGTTACACAGACATACTGAAGCCATTTGTGATCTACACAAAATCTGTTTTGAACTACAAGCTTGTGGCCAACTGCATGCATTTAAATTAAAGACTGTGCAGAAGGACACAATAGAAAACACACCAGGCTTTTGGGCCATGGCCTATTCAGTGAATCCTAACAGGAAAAGTCTCTGATCTTTTATTAGATCTCATTTTTAATGATAGGTATTACTGAGGTACTAATTTCAGTAACACTTTAGTTTACACTGTGTTGCACATAACAATGACTTACCATCGTAATAACAGTCAGTTATGCATAATTACATGCAATAAAAGCATCAACCAAACCTTAATCCTAACCCTAAACTTATAGTAAGTGCATATGGTTCATTAATATTGTTCAGTTCTTAAATGTACAATTACACTGTAACAAGGACAGCGTAAGTAACTGTATTACTTATAAATGAACTATTAATTATAGGTTATCTTTATTGTGGTTACACTTTAATTTAAGGTGTCCTTACTATATGGTCAGGGCTAGGATTATGGTTACTTGCATGTAATTATGCACAATTTATTGTTATTATAATAGTAAGTACATATAACATGTAACAATAACACCATAAAATAAAGTTTTACACTTAAAAAAAAAAGAAATCTGTACAATTTACGGTAAAAAACTGGCCAGAATTTTACCGTAAAAAAATACTGTAGCAACGTTTTAGGTTTTACAGATTTAACTTACATTTAAATACAGTAATTTCAATAACTGATATGTTATTATATCAACTTATGGAAGTACTGAAATCTTTGTACCTTGTAATACACTGATAACCACCAAAAGCAGGTGGTGATGAGAAAATCACATGATGAACCAATGCCAATCAAAAGCAGCTTTTAAATACTTTCATATATAGAAGGTGCACAGTGTCATTCACACAACCACTAAACACTATCATGGTAAGACACATGAAACTGAAATAATGCAATAAACATTAATTTAACAACATTAGATGTAACATACAATCCTAACATCAAATGTGAAATGTAATGCAGGGAATTCTAGGAATGTATTTTTACGGTTATTCACTGTAAATTATGCATTACTTTTAACTTAGATTTTTTTGCACCCTTAGATTCCAGATTTTCAAATAGTTGTATCTCGGCCAAATATTGTCCTATCCCAACAAACTATACATCAATGGAAAGCTAATTTATTCAGATGATGCATAAATCTCAGTTTCAAAAAACTGACCCTTATGACTGGTTTTGTGGTCCAAGGTCACAAATGTTGTTTAAAATGGACTTCCATGAAGTTTAATCTTTTCACACTGTAGGACCCTGCTTATCACATAGACTACAGTCACCTGTTAGTCTAGTCAGTGTCACGTGGAGCTGGGCGTTGTGACAGTGGGCCGCTCAGGCTTTGTGTAATGGCTGAGCTCCTGAGATTCACACAGCATCTGTGAGGGTAGCGGACCTCCTGCCATCCAGTTCAGTCCAGCCTGAGCGGCAGACTGCAAGTAGAGTGCAGATGGGCCGAGGATCAAGCCCTACAGTCTTGTCAACTGTCTCTCTTTTTCTTTCACATATCTGATTGTCCTGTTCTTATGTCAAACCTGTCCAAAAATATAAGGGTTCTAAATGAAAAACTGAGTTTTGTTTCTTTTGAAAACTTTACATTGAAATTCCCATTGAGTATATTCGAGGGATCCATTTGGTGGGAAACGCACCTCTCATGCTTTCCTGAGCGAACTGAATATTGTCCCGTTACAGATAGCACAGAATTGTTCTTGTCTTTGATTTCATTGCCCCCCCCCCCTCCTCTTAGCAGAAATGTGGTCAGTGGTGTCATTACTGTAAATCAAAAGCCTCTTTGGCATTATCTAGTTCCCCTTCTGGCTCTGTAGGTCAGAACAGATGTTGGAAAAGAGGACAAAATGGATCTCCCCCCACAGAGAGAAGCTTTTCTTGCCATCGCTAATAGAGACTCCTTGAAATGCTAATGTCCGCAGTGAATGTGGCCCAGGCTCGCATAGAGACGGTGGGAATACACTCTGATCCCCGCAAACCCCCTTTTGTCATAAGACCACTGAAATATGCTCTGTAAAGAAACATCTGAGACCCCAGTGAGAGGAGAACATTTGAGCAAAGAATCACAAAAGAACAAGGGAACATTACCTCAGATCTGCCCCACACATGGAATTCGGCTGTGTGCAGGAATCTCATCGACCCAAACCTGCGTAGTACACCACAAAACATTAATATTACAGACACTCTGCACTCTGTAGTGATATTAGCTTGTACAATAATAATAATGCATAACTATAATTTCTTAAGGGAAGAGTTCACCCAAAAATCATATCAAAAAATTTATATTTTTGCCATTGTTCTGCAGAAGAAGAAATGCTCTGATGTTCTAGCATCCACCCAAAAACTCTCTAGTGATAACTCCGTGAACTCCCTAGCAAGCATCTAGTGACACCCCAGAAACCACAACCAAAACACTCTAGCAATCTCCTGGACCTCCATAGCAACCACCCAGATTATTTGAGCAACATCCTAGCAACCTTCTAGAACTCTCTAGGCAAACTAATATTGCCCCAATAACCACCTTGTTATGTCATAACTTCATAGAACACCCTAACAATGCCTGTAGCAGCTAGCAAAGCTTTAGTAATCCCTAGCAACCACCCAGGATATCCTAGCAACAACCTAGAACACCTTAACAACACCTCTAACATCTAGCAAAGCCCTAGTAATCCCTAGCAACTGCTCAGAACACCCCTAGCAACCACCTAACAAAATCCTAACAACTACCTAGAACACCATAACAACACCTCTAGCATCTAGGAAAGCCCAGGTAACATTCTAAACCACCCTAGTTACCACCCAAAACACTCTTAGACTCTTCTAACACTGTTAGAGCTCCCAAGTAACCTATTTAGAACACCCTAGCAACCACCCAGAACACCCTAGCAACCTTCTTAGAACTCCCTAACAACCACCCGGAACAACCTAGCAACCTTCTAGAATTCCCTAGCAACCTAGCAATATCCTAACAGCAACCACATAACATTGCCCTAGCAACTTATTAATAGTCCCTAACAACTGTCAATATCCTAGCAACAACCTCTAACATCTAGAAAGTCCTAGTAACATTATAAATCACCATAGCAACCATGTAATAATGTCCTATCAACCTTTTAAATCTCCCTTACAACTGTCCTAACAACAACATAAAACACCCTAAAAACACCTCTAACATCTAGCAAAGTCCTAGTAACATTCTAAATCTCCATAGCAACCACTTAGAACATCCTAGCAACCACGTTAGCAATGCCCTAACTACCTCTTAAAAATCCCTAATGACCGCCAATGTCCTAGCAACAACCTAGAACACCTTAACAACACAATTAGCATCTGACAAAACCAACGCTATTTCACGACTAATTCGTACGTATTTTACGAGGTGGCTAATTCGTACAAATTACGATTTCATACGATTGGTCTAGACCCCAGTGATGGGTAGGTTTAGGGGCGGGGTTAGGTGTAGGTCATTCATACAAATTCATACGAATGTGCAACTTGTAAAATACATACGATTTGGCAAAAATCGTATGAATTTGTACGAGTGTGGTCGTACGAATTCCTACGAATTAGCCACCTCGTAAAATATGTACGAATTGCCATAGGATCGAGCTGGACAAAACATAGTTACATCCTAAATCTCCACAGCAACAATCTAGAACTCCCTAGCAACCACATAGCAAAATCCTAACAACAACCACATAGCAATGCCCTAGCAACTGCTCAGAACACCCTAACAACCACCAATATCCTAACAAGTACCTAGAACACCGTAATGCCTCTTATAGCTAGCAAAGCCCTAGCAATGTTCTAAATCTGGAATACTCTAATTTATTATATTTTTGTTGCATTGTATTGGTGCCTTAGCTGAAACACAGAATAGGGAGATTTAGAATGTTGCTGGGGCTTTGCTAGATATTGAAGGCGTTGTCAGGGTGTTGCTAGGATGTTCTTGGTGGCTGCTAGGTAGATTTAGAATGTTACTCTGGCATTGTTTTTTACTTTTGTTCTTAAATGTGTAACTTACATAAAGTCATTGGTTCTCACCTGAAAACCTCTATAATTTTCCAGAAAGGTGAAGTTAGACACAACTGCTTATTTTTGCTTTCTTAACATTGAATTTCTTCAAAGGATTTAATTTTTTCCCCCTAATTTTCTCACACTTGTTTTTCTCCACTCTGACACCCTTTCTCTTTAGCACAGATTTGTTTCTCTCACACACACAGGCGCGCTGGTGTCACCAGCAGCAGCTGGTGGAGGGAGTTGAGCAGAGCCCTTCTAAAGCCCTGCTGCAGAGGCCATGTGGACACTTTAAAGCTCTTCTCTGCAGCCTGTGAAGTTGTAAAGGAGCTCTGCAACACTGGCGACTGGCGCTGTGAATTTCATGCCAGCTGTAGCGCACAGCCCCCCTCCTTCTGTTTCTGTCTCTTTCTGTCTCTTTTCTTTCATTCTATCCATCACTGCGCTCTCTCTGTGGCAGTAGACATCCCCTCGCACTTCTGTCGTGGCCAGCCGGACTCAGGATTTGCACGGCTCTGTGCTTATGCGTAATAGTGAAGCCCATCTGGCTGCAGGTGGGATTTTTACCTGTGCTCAGTACTGAGAGCTGCTCTTGCGGATCAGACACAGTGGCCCCTTTACACCTGGAATTAACATGTGATTTGCGTCTGGATAGAATGGAAGCCTGAATAAAATAAATAAATAAATAAAAATGTAATTGTGACTTTGGTCACACTTTAGTTTGGGGATCAATTCTCACTATTAATTAACTATTAACTATGACTTTTGCCTCATTAAACTCCTAAGTTGCTGCTTATTAATAGTTAGTAAGATAGATGTTATGTTTAGGTATGGGGTAGGATTAAAGGATCTAGAATATGGTCATGCAGAATATGTGCTTAATAAGTACTAATAAACAACCATTATGCATGCTATTAAGCAGCTAGACAATACTGAGAACTGGTCCCTAAACTAAAGTGTTTTTCCTTGCAATTGCGAATTAACAACTCGTTAGTCTGACTTTTTTCTCAGAATTTTGAAATATAAAATCACAATTGACCCATTGCAAATTCCCACCCAACTTAGTTACTGTCCGACAAGCCATGCCACTCCCACGCCACACATCATGTTCTCACGTAGTGAAAAATACATTGCGAAGGTAAGAGGAAACTTACAAAATGTCGACAGGCAAGATAGAGCAGGTTACTTTTGTATGAAACAAAGTCTCAGCTTTCGTAATTTTGTAATTTTTTTTAAGAAATCCAATAAATACCGTTTTGTGGCTCTTCTATGTGTCATTACAGTTCGCTGTAGTGCCTTCCTCTTAACTAGTTGTAGTGCAAAATAAACATGAATGAACGACAGAAGGTATTTTATTTAAAACGCTGAAAGACGTCAATGCATATCATTTTTCAAGTTCTAGTCCACCGATGTCTGTCTGATTTGTTTGTCGAACAAAATGGCAGATACAGCGTTATGATTGGTCAAATCACCTGTCAATCAAACTCCCTGCGAAGGGTCAACTACCAGTTACAAAATCAGAATATTGAGATAAAAACTTGCAGTTCTGAGAAAAAAAGTTAAAATTATGAGTTTAATTTGCAATTCTGACTTTATAACTCAGAATTGTGAGTATATATCCTGCTAAGAAATCACTATTAACTTTTTTTTTTTAATTGAGTGACAGAAACAAGTTTCCATAGGATAGCATGATATTCCTTTAGCTGGATTTTATACTTTTCCTTTATAGGTATCGCAGTCATTTATGCAACCGATTGCTTGAAACGTTTAAAGAGAATAAATCATTGGATATAGTCCCTTTTTTTACATTGCTAGTGCAGAATAAAATGAAAAGACGATGAAAATGCAATAGCATACAGCTTCATCAAATATAGTCAGAAACTGTTTCTGACCACCTCAAAATGTGGTTTGATTGATCCGATCACAATGCATCTTGGGTGTATTTACACCTGGCTTTTCATGTGGTCAGGTACTGTTCGATTATGATCTGATCACCTTACACATGTTAATGTCAGGTGTAAAGGGGGCCTTTGAGTCTAGAGTTGTGGTTAGTGAATACAATATCTGTTGTTTGATCTGGTGTTTATGCTGAGACTCCACCATTATTACTCAGTACATATGATCCTTTGTCTCATACTGTATAGGATCAAAGGCATGAATTTGAATGAGCAGATGCAGCACAATTCATATCAATTGTCATGTTCTAGATACACCAGGATTGTCAGTCAATACAAACGCACAGTATGAGACAGAAGCTCATCCCCATGGCAGGGTTTAAAAAGATAGTTCACCCAAAAATACAAATCCTCTCATAATTTGCTCATCCACATGTTTCTTTCTTCTGCAGAACACAAAGATAATTTGAAGAATGTTTCTACAGTTTTTTCTTTCTTTTCTGAACAATAAAAGTAATTTTTTGTTCTGCAGATGAAAGAAAGTTTAAAGCTTAGAATGAAAGTCAGTAAATGATTTTTCATTCAGAATTTTAACAATTTTACAGATCCCTGCATATGAAATGGGGAAAAAACATATGATAGCCATAAATGAAGAATTCATTCATTTATTAATTTCATTATTTTAATTATTCTATATAATAAAACAACGGAACAAACTAGTACAACATGACCATGAATTTGTCATGGGAACAAACAAGAATAGAATAGAATGTTGCCAGTCTAACAAAACCAAGAGAATTAATTATCAAGTTAATTTCAATAAAATGATAGTGCAAATTACTAAGTCATGGGAACAAGAAAAACTTAACAAACAACAGAAAACAAGAGACTGAATCTTTGTGCTCAAGATGGCTAGCATATCTGGTAATGTGCACTAGCCTAAACTCATAGACATAGCTTTGGTTACCATGAAAAAACAAATTTAGCATCTTTTTTTTTTTTTCTCTCTGATTGGATAATGAATTCACCAACAAAAGTAGTTGATGTCTATCCAATCATGATAAAGGTGAGGGTCAACATGATTTCAGATGTATTCTTGGGTAGAAACACTCTCATTAGCTCTGTCGTAGCTCACAGTTCACATTCGCAATCAAGTCAACACACAGCTGTTTGCACCTCTCATGTGCCGCTCATGTGGATGAGAACATCCGACTGTGGTGATGCACACACCTGTGAGGGTGCCGGAGATACAGGCCTATCACTGCGTCTCAAACCCACACACACGTCATGTGGTGCGTATGTGTGTGTGTGTGTGTGTGTGTACCCTTACCCTAATAAAGCACATGTGACACATGTACAGTACAACTGCCTGTATCACTTGACAATCTGGCACCATGCAGATCTGACACTGCTCTCTCAAGTCAAGCGATGGAAGCGTTCTCACTCCACCTGACAGAAATCACACGTGTCGCACCTCTTCCCCTCTCCACCGATCCTTTCTCCACTCTATATGAGGAGACTCTGTGAGTGAAGGTGCATCTCCTCAAGACAGGCGTCCATCTGTCTTGCGGGGAATAGCTTCCTGTCTCTTCTTTTTTCCTTCATCCACATCAGCAGGGGACAAGCTGCTCCTCATAGTCCATGCCAGCAGTAACTTCATTACTCCAATCCAACTGCATACCCTCCACCCCTACTTATACAGAATCCCAGCAATCTATGTCTAGGATTTGTTTGTATGTGTTCGTTTAGTTTGTTATTTAAATGTTAATTGTTATGCCCTGATTAGTAGAAATCAGGATCAATATTTACTTACTTACTTATTTTTCTATTTTACTAAATTGATTAGATTTAATTTTAATGCCCTGCTTGACAGCAATCATAGTGAACCTTCATTTGTTATGTTTGTTTGTTTGTTTTTTAATTGAATTGATTCTATTTTAATGCCCTGATTAGCAGCAATAAGTAGCGATAGTTTGTTTTTTAATTGAATTGATTTCATTTTTATTGTATTTTTTTAATGGCCTATATAGCAGCAATCAGTTATATTTATTAGCAATTAGTAGAATTACAATGCATGTATACATGTATATTTTATTTTATTTTATTTTTATATTTAAAGCCCTGCTTTACAGCAATCGGTGCCTATATTTATTAGCAATCAGTAGCAATACAATGCATGTATACGTGTGTGTGTGTGTGTATATATATATATATATATATATATATATATATATATAATATATATATATATATATATATATATATATAGCCCTAATATATATATATAAAATTTTGTTTTGTTTTTTCACCTTTTATGTTTTTGATTTTGATGTGAGAAGGCATGTGAGATCTATATATTATTAATTTGTGTTATTTATTTATTTAAATGAATTGATCACATTTATTTTAAGAAAGAAAATATTTGTATATATTTAAATATATTTTACAAACACACACACACACACACACACACACACACACACACACACACACACACACACACACACACACACACACACACACCCATATACATATACATACATATATATTTAAACATATAAATTTTCATTTTATTGCAATACAGTGCACAGTACAGAGATGAATTCATACATTTTGAGCTCCCCATATAATAATTCAAATAATTCCACTTTAACTTCCTATATAATAATGTAGAATAATTCCTTAAAAATCATTTTGTCCCTTATTTTGAACTGATGCCACCATGCACTAGATGTTTGAGTGATTCTCTTTATGTCGAGGCCTTGGTACTTGGAACAAACAAACCCATTGTAACCACGCGGGACATTGATTGGCTCTATTTTTGCCTCTCCATGTGACTGAGGCAGGCTGTTCGACATCCGGCGTCAGCGCACACCTGTTTGGGGTGTTCATTCTGCGACTTGTTTGCACAGACAACATGGGAGATGACAGGGAAGCCTTCATCTCCACAGTCCTGCCATTCAGCAGTGCTCAACAGAACCAACATTAAAGAGAGTTTTCTCAATGTGAAATTAAAAACAAAAGCTATAACCTTATGCTCCTGTCTTTCAAAACTTGATGATTCAATCTATCCACTTTATTTTTGATGTAAGCGCGGATGCAGCTATCTGTAAATGTGTGAGGCTTCCAGTGTCATTTGTTTCCTTTTATTTTATTTCTATCATGACAGCTCTCTGAAAATTTTAGCATGGTAATGCATATGACAATGTTAATATTTTTGGTCTTGGTGGATTAGATCTGCTACACTGCTGCTGCTGTGTTTATTGCTTGTTGTTGTAGATTATTGCTGCTGCTGTCTCTGCTGTACAGGAACTTGCTACTGCCAATACATACACCGATATGGTTCTGTGAGTATTTAAGACACATTGCTGCTGCATAAATAGCATATATAATAACCCATGGCAGGTCTATACAGGTGGAGCTGGGGTGGTGAACTCCGAAAGCGTGCTGCGAAATGCTCTAGTGAATGCTAACCAGCCGTTTAAATGTAAAGCAGCAAGCTCATTGGCTGTGTATGCAACACGAACCACTTAGCTTGTGCCAAGTAGTTTAATGCTTTGAAAACATCAGTTTGCATTGAGGACTCATCAGCCTGCACCATCTAGAGTTTCATGACAGAACTTGGCATCTGTTCAAAAACAGTCTATTATGCTGCTTCATTTTCCAAACTGGTATTTGTTATCATTATCATAATAGTAAACACGCTGGTTTACATCACAAATAGTTTTACCATCTGCTGCAATTTTAAATTTTTATAGTTATTTACCTATAGTGACTAATGAATCGGAAGTCTTAAACATTCAAAGAAAATAGCTTACTTTCGCATTGCAAAATAAGATAGATAGCATAGCTATACAATATGAAGATGATATTATTATTATTCACATATATCAACTAATAAGTTTTTTTTTTTTTTTTTTTTTTTTTTGCAGATCACAGACTATTGTGTGAATGTAAAAGATCAAATGTGGCCTAGCGGATAACATATTTGCTCTAATGAATTGGGATATTAATAATAATAATAATAATAATAATAATAATAATAATAATAATAAACAACAACAACAATAATAATAAATTTTATTTATTAATTTATTTTTTTTAATTTTTTTTTATTTATTTTAAAAACACCTTTTGCTTTAGGTGTAAGAAGGCATCTGAGATCCTTTAATAATTTGTGTTATTTATTTAAATGAATTGAATTTAGTTATTTTATTATATTTTACACATACATTTTTTTAAAACTATTTAAATTTTCATTTTATTTTATTTCAATACAGTGCACAGTACAGAGGTGATTTAATACATTTTGTGCTCCCTATATAATAATTTTAATAATTTCATTATAACTTTCTATATAATAAAATAGAATGATTCCCCTAAAATTATTTTGTCTTATGTGAACTGATGTTACCACGCACCAGAAGTTTGAGTTATTTTCTTTATGTTGAGCAGGTAGCATATTTGCTCTGACTTGGGATAATAATAATAGTAATAATAATAATAAAAAATAAATGTTTTTATTTTATTTTATTTTTTTATTTTATATGTTATGTTATGTAAATTTATTCTATTTTATTTTTGTGTTTTCTATTCAAATGGAATTTCTATCTTTATTAGACTGTGAGTTTACTCTTGTTATATTATGAATAAAAAGTTGCAAAAATGCCAAAAAATGGCTTTCTCCCAATACAATCAACAATAAGTAGAGCCCCTCTTCATCTGAACCAACAGGAGCGTTTCACCTGGTGGAAACATCTACATCACTCACTATATGCCAAGATGATGAGTTGGAGCATTCTGATCATTAGGCCGTCATTCTGGGCAGGTGCGCTCACTCTGAACGGAACCAGATAAAAACAGGCACTGTTGGATTAGATAGACTAAGGTAGGATCATGTGCGCTAATAACTTATAAATGATCATAATGACCATCTGTTCCCTAGTGGAGTGTTCACTCTCTGTGCAGCGTTTGGCAGACATGCTGGAAGCTCTGGTCTAATTCCTTTGAAAATGCCACTCGTTGGCTCCTCGCTGGGATGAGATAAGATCTGCGTTCAACTGAAATGGGAAAAGATCGTCTGCACCGTTCTCCTTAATGTTCTGCGGGACACATATGCTCTGCCACATATGCACATACCACAATGCACTGCATGCCCTATAAATCAGGACAAGGGTTTGCCCTGTCATATTAATCCATACTCGTTTAGCTTTGCTTGTTGCTGTGCGCTTGATTGAAAAATGTACCCTGCATTTTCCCCTCACAGACATCTGCTGTTGCATATGAACTGATTACGCCTGTAGATTTTCAATATGTCTGGTCAGAGAGTTTCCGTAGATGACTGCTACTTTTGCTAGGCAAGCAGCCCGGCTTTCCTTTTTAATCAGTCACCTCTTAACCACATTTGTCACAGTGGACACTCGGGTGCAAGTAAAAACCTCTGGTGGTAGACTTACAAGAAGGAATGTTATCCGCAGTGTATTTCTCTCTCTCTCTCTATGGCTCGCAGCAGATTAGTGGGCAGAAGCTGAGCAGATGGGTGCAGACCTCAGCATCCGTACACAGAGCAGGAGCTTTATAGTCCTTACTGTGCTGGATCGGAGAATGTGTCCTAATCTCAGCGTGGAAGAGCTGGGGATCCTAATACTAGAGCCGCATTGGCTGCTGCGCGTTTAGAGACTACAATGTAGTTGAGGCGAGGTCAAATACAGGCCCTAAGGAAAATCAAAAATATGTTTCTCCTAGCCTAACAAGTTGAGATTTTATATTAATAGTCTATTTTCAGAGGGAAAAAGACAAAAATACTGAGAAATTGATTGTTTTGTACAGTGGAGAATACCCTAACCCTAGTACAAAGTTGTAACATTTGAGGTTATAAATAAAACAAAGATTGTTTTAGTACATGTAATACAAAAAATACAATTTCAGTCTCTTCATAATTTTACCTTTAACACAATGTGTCATGCCTTTTCTTTTTAATTATTGTGACATTTTTACATTTCTGAAAATATTTTCAAAATAAATACTACACTAAAAAAAAAAAAAAAAAAAATAGTGCTGTCAAATGATTAATGCCAATTAATCAAATCCAAAATTAGTTTTTGTTTACATAATATATGATTGTGTACTGTGTATATTTACTATGTATATATAAATACAAACACATGCATGTATTTAATATTTAAGAAAAATATGTTTATATATTAAATAAATTTGTATATTAAATAAAATCTAAATATATAAATATATAAATGCATATACATGTAAATATTTTCAAAATATATACTGTATGTCTGTGTATTTATATATACATAATAAACAAACACAGTCCACATACATATTTTATGTAAACAAAAACTTATTTGGATGTGATTAATCGTGATTAATCGTTTAACAGCACTAAAATAAAAATAGTGTAGAAAGAGTTTTCACACAGAAATTGTTAGTAAATCTCAAACAATTATCATTATTGTCTCATATAATGACAGAAATGGCAAATAACACATTGAAATAAATGTGAAATTTTAAAGTTGGAAGAGTGAAATAATAGCTAGTTTCAATACTGTATTGACAAAAAAAAAAAAAAAAAAAAAAAAAAAAAAAAAAAAATATATATATATATATATATATATAAAAAAAAAAATATATATATATATATATATATATATATATATATATATATATTACATTGCACATCTTTTTGTAATGGACATGTACTGTATAATCCAATTCTGTATGCACCATTATAACCTAATTTCAGTAACAATACTGAGCCAGTATTCCAGTTTCTAGAAATCAGAATAAGGCAAATCCATGTGTAAATCAGAATTTAGTCACATAAACACCTTATTCAGAACATCTACCATAACTGTACATTTATTTATATCTTTGCATTCCTCGAACAAAGATAATTCAGACAGTTGTAAAAAGTCAAGCTATTGTAGAAACACAGAGATTCAGACATTTTGGAAACATTAAACAAACGTCACATTTCCAATATGATTATTCAAATACTGTTGCTTTGGAGGTTTTAAACATCCCTTTCAGAATGCAGACCTGAATGTAGAAAAAAAAAGTGCATGTAGATTTGACCTTTTGGACATGTGTACACGCACACACACACATCCAAAAGATCAAATCTACATGCACTTTTTTTTTTTTTGTTCATTTTCAGAAAAAAAATTAATGAAGCATATTACATTGCAGTGTTAAAAAAAAACATCAAAAAGAAAAAAGAAAAAGAAGGACAAAATAAAAAAAAATAAGGATTTAGGATGTCTGAAATGTGCATCTAATTATTATTAATATTATTGTTGTTGTTGTTGTTGTTGTTATTGTTATTTTACATCAACCATGCCACCTTAATATACATTACATTGATTTTTTTTTTTTTTTCTCTCTTAACCATTTTAAACCCTGCAAGAAAAGCTGCCCTGAAATGACTTGGCTCATTCAACTATAATTTGAAACCTGAATTTAAGTGCAATTTAACCTGCCAATAACCTGAATCTAACCATAGCAATGCTGATACAGGGAATACTGTGAACACTGATAAGGAATTTAGATGTCAATATGTCTATAGATTTAATGCACCATTGAACATTACTGATGTTTCTTAACAAGTGGACATTATAAACATTGATCTTAAAATTAATAATTATTATCATATAATAAATAGCATTTGGATTTGCTAAAACTTTTTTGGACAGAAACTTGACTTCAGTTACAAATTACGATGTTCTGATGTCAAAGAAACCTATGTCTGCAAAAAGAAGTAATTTTTTAAAACACATTTCAACATGGAACGTTGCATATTTTTCCCAAGACCAGCCTATGCTTTTCTCATTTATTTTATAGCTCTATAAATTAATACATATCAACAAATGTGTCCTTTCTTTTATCTTAATGCTTGAAATGATAGAAATAATTCCAAAGCTGAAAAATGAAATGCAACTAAGAAATCATTGCAATCTGCTGACTATATGAAAGAGCAACATCTGAGCAACAAAATGTTCCAGTGGGCGCACATAAGCTGTTAGTGTTACTGTAGGACCGTGTGTCGGGAGTGTTTGTGATAATGTTGGAGCAGGCGTATGGTGTCCAGATCTTCCTCTGGGAGATGAGTGTGTCAACTTCTGCCCACTAATCTGCTGTCTTTGTCGTGTCTACTGAGCTGGTGTCATCTGTGTCTCTTTCTCTAGCTTTCTGTGGTTGCTGTGTGCTTAAACGCAGATGTTTCTTTATGAGTCCACTGCAGATCATTGGACTGAAATGACTGTGGGAAGACGGTGGTGAGATGCAGGGAAAGCAATCTCTCTCTGTGCTTGCTGGTTTCCATGTGTGCTCGGTGGTTGTGTAGTTTGGAAATATGTGTGAAAATATATGCATCTTCCATAAGGACGGCTGCTTCGCCACCATCCCATCGGTTCCCTGTGTATCTCTTCATTATCACTGATCACTCAATCACTCACAGTCGTCCAACCTCTCAGCATGTGGCTGGCTGTAGTTTGTCATCATTTCCTTGCTGAGCCGCACGACTGCTTGCTAGACAGAAGTCTACCTCCGACGGAGCCGAGTAGCTTCCTGGTTACATCTGTGGGCTTGTTGGAGAGGATCAGACAATGATGAACTAATGAGTGTTAATTAGCACGCTCGTTGGGGCTGCTCTTCTGAGCAGGGTCAGAGAAGGGACACTGTTGTGGAAATCACTGCCAGTTCGAATTAAACTTTATTTATTTATTTTTTTATATCTGTTTGTACCAGATTTGTTGGTTCAACACATAAAGTGCTGTGAAAATTAAGTACACCTCATAAAAAGTTAATTTTTTTTTTTTTTTTTTTTTTTTACAGATATTTGATTGGTATTTTAGTAATGTTTATACTAGATAAATGGCAATTACCTTTATATATATATACATATATTTGTCATTCTGTGATACTTATTTCTTTCTTTATTTATTTATTTAGAGGCTCTGAGTTTGAGGTTGGCTATACACTGTCATTATATTGCTGTTCAGAATTTTTTTTTCTTTTGCAATTTCATCTTTTGGGATCCAAAAAAGAAAGAAGGATATACAGCATTAGAACAATACCAGAATGACTGAATTATATATATTTGGGTAAACTAATTTTTTAACATCTGACACTTGCTCAGCTGTACATTTTTGTAGCAATGATTTTTTTTTTTAGCATAAATAAACAGAAATGCCAAAATGGGAAATGTGAGAACAGTTAGTACATACCTATATTTGTCCCAACAATAATTAGAATTAGATGCACCAGTATCAGTACAAATCAAGTGCAACTTGTATAATACCTGACTAAAGCAGCTAATAAATTAGAAATAGTATAAACTGTAATGCTACCAGCTACATGGACTTTTCCTTTTCCTTCGCTCTGTGGCCAAACAAAATGCCTTTATTTTATATAGGTTATAATGCACATTTTCATGGTTATATATGTGATCAGCCACAAATAGTGCTCACAGGGAGCCTCATACTGTCTATCTCTCTGTTCTTACATCTGTCGTTCCTCTCCAACCTGTTTCTATATTGCCTTCTATCGCTGCATTAATTAATGTTTGCCATGTTGTTGTTCCAGGAGCGTAAAGAAAAAACAGTCAACCCAGCATCACTGAATAAAGTCTGTCTCAAGGCAGAAACAACTGCGAGAGCAAGCAGGGCGACTTCCAAATGAGCTGTAGCTTGTTTGATCTCTTGCTAACCGCTCAAATCCTGCACAGCTTGAGAATGATGTGGTTTAGCGACTAGCTGCCCTGCCTCCTCTTAGGACGACTATCTGGCTGACTGCTGCCAGTGTTTGTGTGTGTCTGCTTTATCTGTAGACACTCCCCCTCAGATCAATGGCATAGTCAATCCGGCCCGTGCCTGGCCCATGTGACAGTGGGTATTAAAGTGGTGAGCAGCCTGTTTCTCCTAAAGAGACGCAGCTAGTATCTAAAAGAAAGAGAGAGAAAGGTGTTGCCGTATGCTTGCCTGCTGAATAATGTGATCACAATCATGCTTATCCGCCGTGTACAGCTGACCCTGTGTGTCTAGGCTAATGAACTGGACCAGATTAAAGAAGAGATTTGTAAACTCAAAGACGTGGAGTTAGTGAGACCGACTGAGAAGCAAAAAAGGAAAAAAGACATGATCCGTGTGTGAACCTGGATAGGAACCACTCAAAGCATTTCAGGTGAAACAGTTAGCATGTGGTTACAACTAAGTCATCCCTTTTGCAGCAGAAACCAGGTCTAGGCATGATATGCTGCATGAGGGTTAAACCGGTTTCACTTATAGGCTGAATTTATAACCTGGTTGTCACACAGTAGATCCTCTTCTGGTGCCTCTTAAAAGGGAAGCATTATTTTATCTCATTACAGCAGACAAGCTGTGTCAGTACCACAGGTCAATACATAAAAATCATTCTTTCATGTTGATTTGGTGCTCAGTAAATATTTCAGTGTTGAAAACAGTTGTATTGAAGTCTTTTGTAACATTATAAATGTCTTTACAGTCACTTTGATCAATTTAAAACATCTTTGCTAAATACAAGTATTAATTTATTTCATAAATATGTGCCATAGTAGTATTTGTTGTACTTGTGCTGTATCACTGTATTGCATTTTTTATTATGATTATGTGGGGTATAATTAATGAGATTTAAAAAAAATAATACCATGTCTGGCTGCATACAGTAAAGACAATTTGAGGTGTAAATGTGCTTAACTGTCATGAAAATGATCATCAAAGAAATTGTTGAATACATTAATTATTTTTGTTTTCTTTGCAAACAAAAAGTATTTTTGTAGCTTAATAAAATTAAGGTTGAACCACTGATGTCACATGGACTATTTTAATAATGTCCTCACTACATTTCTGGGCCTTGAACGTGTCAGTTACCTTGCTGTCAATGCAGGGTCAGAAAGCTCTTGGATTTCATCAAAAATATCTTACTTTATATTCCGAAAATGAATGAAGGTCTTACGGGATTAGAACCAGATGAGGGTGAATAATTAATTACAGAATTTTCTTTTTGGGGTGAAATCCCTTTAATTTTGGGTTGAAATGTGAGCTGAATATGTTTTTGTAATACTCATGCCTAAATAGACATGTTAGGCTCATTTGAGGGATTGGAGGTATACATATATATATATATATATATTTTTTTTTTTTTTTTCTGAAGAATGAAAGCCATATGCTGCTCTCTCTAAACTCACAAGCCAAACTGAAAAATCCTCAATTCTTTTCCCTTGTTCTCTGATCACATGCAAGTGCATGAGGCCAGAGTCATGGCTTTTAAACCCATTAGTGACACCTGTGTGTTTGTGAGTGTGTGGATGATGGAGACGCTCAGGAGGAGCAGGCGGCCAAAGCAGATTAGCAGAATCTCACGTTGCGTAACAGATTCTCTTCCTCCTGTCTTGAACCCGCTGCAGTCCACCCATCAGCTGCTGAGCTAAACATACTCTATCTTTTACTTACATGTACAAAGTGCACAGTATGTCTGTCCAGTGGGAAGAATATAAGATTTATCTGTATTCCCAGCTTCTGAAATGGGTGCTAATGAAAGCCTAATGCTTTATTGCAATATTTTGATTGGATGTTGGTAGTGTTCCTTTACACTGAAAAAACAAACAACAAAACTTAGGTATACAATTTTCACACAGAATTTGCTAGTAAAGTTGGCTAACAATTAGAAAGAAACAGCAAGTAACACATTGAATTTAATGTGAAATTTTAAAGAAGAAAAACTGAAAAAGCATTTTCTTGTAAAACATACTCTAATAAACATAGTTTTTTAAAGTGGCATTTTTTTATTTTTTATTAGTGTACAACAACAGTCAGTATAGCATGGCTCTAGCAACAGCAAGGTCATGGATTCAATTCCAAGGCATGAATACCAACATTTAAAAAAAATAGATAATAAAAATATATTACAATAATCGAATTGAAAGATAAGAGACTGTGACCAAATTACAGATTTTGTTTTGCATTGCAACATTTAGTAATCAAATTGAAACCTTGTCAAACCAAATATTTACACTTGTATGTGTCCTCGTGTATGTGGATGGTACAGTATATGTGAGTGTTGTACAATATGTGTGTGTGTGCACATGTGTGTGTGGCCTTAAGGTCCCCGCCAGACTGCTCACCTCATGTAGGTTCAGTCAAAAGCTCTCACAAATGTCATTAACTTCCCAGCCTGTGGCTGATCAGTCCATGTGCTCACAAGCTGCTGCTGGCCAACTGCAGTGTGTGTGTGTATGTGTGTGTGTGTGTGTGTGTGTGTGTCTTCTATCAAAAAACAAGACTGAGCTGTGGACAAGTTCACACTGAGTTCACACTGACAGCAACTTACAACTTGACCAGGACACTAATTTTCAAAGAGAACTGGTGATTTCTGGGGATATGAGAGATAGGGGCCATTGACAGCGTAATGTGGGTGTGTCCATTGATGTGACAAAGTTGAGAAAAGTTCATCTTTATGCAAATTAACATGGAGGAGCACATGTAATACTTTGTGTGCTACTGTAGTTCAGTGTAAGCAAAATAGAGAAGTTCATGTTAGTTTGAGCAATTTCACTATACTATATGATTAATTTCTGCCCAAATACGTATGTACCTAATATATATTATCACAGATTGTTTCTGCATAGTGTTTATTCATAGCAGCAAGAAAACTGATTCCTTGTCAAAAGAAATCTAATCTTATTTTTTAAATAATAAAATTATTTTTTGTATCTTATTTTTACCAGCAAAACATGTTATTTTCAATTTAACTTTCACAAGTTATTGCTAAAATGCAATTCACTTTTCCAGTATGAGATTTAGAATTTTGTTAGAAGTTTTTTAAAATAAAAAATGTAATTAAAAAATGTAAAAAAAATTGTGTGCATCTTATCTGTACAAAATCATATATATATATTGCTAAAACATAAATATCAATGGCACATCAGCTGGTCAAAGTGTTCCTCAGGGATCCATTTGTGGACTCATCCTCTTCTCCATATACACTGCAATGCCACCGGGAACCATTATTCAGGCACATGGTTTGTCCTACCATTTCAGTACTCACAACACACAGCTATACTTTTCATTTCTACCAGATGATCCAAGGGTAGCTGCACAGATCATTGACTACCTTGTGGAAATCTCAACATGAATGCAAGCACAACACCTAGAGCTCAATTTAGCGATGACAGACAAGCATAGCACAGTCATGAAGGTTTGCATTGCACAACATCAGGTCCTTCCTAACGGAGAATGCAGCACAACTTCTCATCCAGGGGCTTGTCATTTCTAGGCAGGACTATTGCAGTGCTCTTCTAGCTGGACTTTCATCACATGCAATCAAACCTCTTCAAATGATTTAGATCTCAGCAGTCTTCAATAAGCCCAAGAAAGCCCATGTGACACCTCTGTTTATCTCTTTGGTCTGGCATATAAGAACAGTCATGGGCTCTGCATCCTCTTCCTGTACCTCCACTTGCTCTTATGAGTGTACATCTTCTCCAGAAGCTTGAGGTCAGTAAGTGAGTGATGCCTGGATGCTTTGGATAAAAATGTTTGCTAAATGAATAAATGTAAAGATAAAATGTAATGTAAATTATTAATAATATTTCAAAAACTTTAGTCTGCAAGATCAAAATCATGTGTTCTCTTTACTAATCCGAAAAAGCTGTTGTTGGAGCAGTTAATAGTAGGTCCTGGAGTTTGGGGCACATGGTGTTCAGTAATAAACAGCACCATGGTGACGGCAGCTGTTGCAGTGGCAGACAGAGAACATCAGCAGTAGTAGCGGTACTGAGGGTCCGCTGAGAACTATAAACACCGGCAGGCCATGACTTCCACAAATAGATCTCTTAGGAGAAAAAAAGAGGGCAATAAAAAGCGTAGAGGGGATGTGTGGGAGTGTGTACGACAGAGAAGGGAAGGATTATTTTCTGGAACCCAGAATAATCAGAAGATGCATAATTTTACATGTTTTAAATTGGTGCTTTTAATTGATGTGTGCATTGGTGGCAGATTATTAGGAAAAGCCTAGTTATCTCATTAGATAAGCCAATTTTAGACATGCTAGATTAATCAAAATCATAATGAGATTACTATTACAGTTTGTTTTATCTTGTCATGGCTTTGCCAGAAATGTTGTGGGCAACATTGAAAAAATAATAATTTTTAGAATTATAACCTCTTGTTTTTAATTCTCTACATACTGTATTATTAAGAGACATGTGCATGTACAGTGGAGTCCTTGTATCCCCTTTAGTATGACTATATTCATAATGTTGCATTTTTAAGTGTTACATTATGAATATAATGTAAAATGTCAAATATAATACAGTCTTTGCATAGAGATCTCTATTTTCCAAAATTATAAATAGACCCAACTGTTTTTGCCTTCAAGTAAAGTATATGTTGGCATAAAATTATGCTTCGGGCTTGCTGATGTGTTTTTAAGGAATTTTTATTACCACTAATGAGTTATATGTTGCAACAGTGACAGATCGCTTAAGTTAAAGGCAGAATAAACATTTTTTTTTCTTTAAATAATGTTTATGGAGAGACCCTGCTTAACCTACAAGCCATTTTTTTAAGCTTTTGTCTTTGTGCTGCTAGAGAAAAGCCTGACCTTTTTGACCATATGGTGCTCTGCATTATACTTTAACCAGAGCCAGACTCTGGGCTGCAACTTTGAGTGTGCTCACTAATATTCAAATAATCCGTGTGATTATGGGAGTGGTTATTAAAATGAATATGGGCAGCAATGTGGAAACAGATGTCCGATGACCCACATCTATGTGTTCCTGCTGAGCAGGATGAGTGTGTGTGGTTGTGTGTGGCCAGGCGGGTGTCTCACAGGGCACAGCTGTGGCCGGGCTGCTGGGTCATCCACCCACCCATTTATCTGTCCAGGAGTGTCCTACAGAGACAAGAGCAATTCACTCCTACAGAGCAGAAAACAACATATGAACAACTATGCCTAAGAATATAACAGGAACTTTTACAGTATATGGCATTACTTCGAGATGAGCTCTATTTTTTCTGTGTAGTGCAGATGGGCATTTTGCATGTGAAGGCTTCCCCAGCTGCATATACAGCTGAAAAACAGAAAAGATGTGCTTTTATATTGGAAAAATTATTAGACAAGAGGACAGCCCCAGGAAAATATGCACAGTGTGGCTGTGCTGTGAAAACACAAAAATTGAGTTTATTTCTAGCAGTAATTCAATTTGACCTAAAGTTACGGTCATTGCTCGCAAAGCTCAAAATTGCAGACATTTCAACCATGTTGTACAACGTCTGTTATTGATATAAATTATTATTCTGTTTATTCTCATGGCAAGCTCACAGACCACCCAACATCCATTCACTGTCTGTTTGACAAAAAAAAAAAAACTTTGGAAGACTGAAACAGCTAGCTCCATTCTGATTGCCTTGACACAACTTCCAGCAACTTATTAGTGCCACTGGCAACAAAGTTGTCAAAAATAATTTCAAACATTTTAAAATAGATTTTTCAGGTATTTCAAATACTATTATTATTTTCATAAAATAAATAAAAAACATTATGGGAGTCACACTACATGACATTTTACAACTTAAACATTTTACAACTAAAAATAAAAGGTCTAAATCTACTATACATTTAGAGACTATGATATCATTTCCTGTTGTTTTTTTTCTGCATGTTGTTTGCACCAAATATCTTTGATTTGCCGACAAGCATTTTTCCAAAGGTTCTTATGCAAATACTAATATTAATAATTATTTGTTATGAATATATGAAATAAATGTGCATATATTTCAAAAATAACAATAATGATAATGCCAAACTAGTTTTGTGTTTTATGTCCCCTTTATGCCCCTGCAAAAATATCAAAATTAATAAAAAATATAAATAAAACAAATGTTTATGATAAAACATGCTCAAAAAAGAAAATAGGCTGGTTTGACAGACAGTGTTTTCCTGATTAAGTGGCCACCTCTTGACTAGAATAAGTTGAACTGATGACTAGGCATTTTGCCGCTAGTCTAGACTATTCTTTTCTATTTTCTATGTCCTTTACCAACCTTCGTCACCTCATCCCCCTCTTTTTGTTCTCGTCTGTTGCACACATCGCTGCACTGGGGCATCATTCAGTGATTGACAGCTGGGGTCAGCATGTTGACACAGTACTCTGGCCTTGTCATCATGACTGTTCATCCCATGCTGTCCTGGGTTAGTGACAGACGCCGGAGGAGCCATTTACTCCCGCTGCTGTTAAAGGCCCATCATCATCGCAGCGCAGCGGAGGGAGAGAATCAGTGTTTCCTGAAATCGTCTTCCTCCGACTGCCATAAATCAAAGGGAATCTGCGGGAACTTAATTAGCTTAATTGCTATGTTTGCTCTAACATAACACTGATAACTCCACCGTTTGAGATACTGCATTTGAATAGGGATAAAACAGATGGTACACTGTCTTTTTGCGCCCTTGTAGAAAATTGTTTGGGGAAGATGAGAAGTCGAGCTGGGGGGCAATGTCTTTAATGGGGGCGGGACTTTTTCATTCTCATTGCATTTTGATTGGTAAGAGAGTGTCATGGTATTTTGAATACCCAGAACTAAAATCAAATGTGTAATTCAACATTCTTATCATCCAATCAGAGTTTATGGCTATGTTTAGTGCTGCTATTGGAGTTTGAACAACAGTTTTACCGTTTCAGCAATTACCTCTTATTTCTGTCAGTGGTTAATGGTAGTTAATTGTTGTTTAGGCTTGGGGCGAGATGTTGATCCACTATTACAGTGACATCAAACAGCATTATGAATAGATACTGACATTTGTTGATGCTCCCTATAGTAGTCTCGCGTAGCCAGAGCTTCAGACTGATGGCTGAAGGTCTGGAATACATTGCAGCTTTCATGTGGCCATTTGACCGACATGTCACACAACCAATCACAGTTCGTTTCATTCATCGTCACGTTTCGGGGCGTGGAAATGTTGCCACAATAACAGACCAGTATGTAAAACTTTCAGATGTATTTTAAAGATTCTATGCTGTGAACTTTACATTTTTCACATCCTTTTGAGGATCCAGCGTTTCGTTCGTCCTGAAAAGCGTTCATCGTCACAGTTGTAAACATGACGGCTTTCTTCTTTCATGAGGGGGTTTGGCGTCATGGCATCTTTGTTTCCAGGCAGAATGTTAAAGTATGCGACACACAGCTCCTGGAAATCCTGTATAATTCAACCAATCCAATGATGACTTCAAAACTCCTGAAGTGTTTTCACTTTTGTGTGCCATGTGCATCAGACATTTAGCCAACGGTCCGTGGGCATGACATCTGAGGCTGAGACAATAGGTGGGCTCGACTTCATGCAGCACTGTGCATACCGATCGCAACGATTGGCCAGATTCACCGCATGACATTGATCGTGTGTGTTTTGGGTTTATTCAGACCTTTTCAATTCCAATAATGGTCACAAATAAAAAAAAATAATGGCCACAAATCTGTGTTTTTAGAACGGTAAAAGAATGTTTTTTTACTGTAGTCGCACTGTTGTATTGAGTCACATTTATCATATAACACTGATAAAAGCATATATACCCCCACTTATTACTACATTATCAATACTAGTAATAAGTATGCAAACAGCGCATGAGTGTCACTAACAGGAGCAGAAAGTGTCCGGCTTGACGTGTCTGTTTTCAACTCCACCCCCGACTGCAAGCGGTTACTCTCCTTGACCGCTATCTGTAGCCATGCTTTAAGTCGAACGCACCTTATCCCTATAGTGACTCTTGCATTTTTCATCTCCAGGGATGTGTATAGTTCTGGGAAGCTACAGCTGCTCAAGCTCCACCCCTTTGCCCTCATTGGCCCAAGTACCCCACCCATGGCAGAGCCAATTGACGGAGCTTGACATGCATCTCCCCCTCTAAGGACGTAATGGGTGGAGCTTGAAGGTCCAACCACACCCTACCCATAAACCTATGCTTAACTAGGTCAAGCTCCACCCATTAAGACCATAGAGATAGAGACTAGGCCAAGCTCCCTATTTGACCCTTTTGGCCCTGCAGTGAACACCACTTGCATTTTTGTATGTATCTATGTATTTATGTTTTACCATGTGATTATTTTTTTTATGTATTTAATATGCGCTCCCATCAGAAAAAATAATAAAAAAAATGAAATAAAAATAAGAAAGGCTCAGTGGTGAACTATTTTATTAATTTGTGTGTACTTTCTTACTTTTTAGTCACCTAAATAAGCTAAAGATGAAAGGACCTAGTAAATGGTCACTTTAAAGCCAATTTCCTTGACTAGGGCATTTCTATGGTAAATGTCAAACTCTGGAGAGCATCAAAATAGCCTTTAGCCTATGTAAATAAATAGTTGTTTTGATTTATTGGATGTTGGTATGTTATATTTATATTGTAGTAGTGAATATTGACCGGTTTCATCAGTTTCAAGGTCTCAGCCTCTCTATTCTCTATTCACTTCAGTGAAACAGCTTCAAATATCTTATCCCTGCAGAGGTAAATCAACTGTCAGCATGTTCCTCTTGAGATTACCTCTGTAGTTTGGATTGTATAACAGAGCTGGTGTATGTGGGAGGGTGGCTGGTATTCATTTGTTTGCAGAATTGCTGCAGGAACCTTCTGCATGGTACCCCTGATGAATTTCAAAGACGTGGTTTCGCCCACTGAAATGCAACATGAAGAGCACTTTCGTGGTTTAAGAAGATATCCAATACAATAAGAGGGTACCAGAAAGCTATCTAATTGTTTTATAAGGGGATCATATATTTTTAGCATTTGGTCAGACTCCATTTTTTTCTCCATAGCAATCCTTATTAGTTTTTAACCATTTTGCAAATAAGAGATATCTAATATGAAGTTGGTATAAAGTATTTAAGACACATTTTTTAAAAATATATATCTATAATATTTTACTAAAGTCACAGCTAACTATATAATACGACAATGTATGTTTATACATTATTATTTAATGAATTAACATTTTTGGGCACAATTTGTACATATTTCTTACATGATGTCACAAGTGTGGGACAGATCATAACATTTTCCTGCACAGCTTTTTCAAAGAATCCTCAATGAATCATTCAAGAGACTGAAAAACTCAGGAGATAACGGTTTGAATCCCGTCTGAATCAAGTAACTTATGATGAAATGAATTCATAACAAATCAGAGAGAGAAGAGTGTGTTTGATTAAAGGGATACTCCACCCCAAAATGAAAATTTTGTCATTAATCACTTACCCCCATGTCGTTCCAAACCCATAAAAGTTCCGTTCATCTTCGGAACACAATTTAAGATATTTTGCATGAAAACCGGGAGGCCTGTGACTGTCCCATAGACTGCCAAGTAAATTACAGTGTCAAGGTCCATAAAAGGTATGAAAGTCGTCATCAGAATACTCCATCTGCCATCAGACGTGCAATCTGGGTTATATGAAGTTTTCTTTCTTATGAAGAAAACAAAAATAACGACTTTATTCAACAATTCCTTTGTCAGTCTCCTCTGTGTCTCTCCATTTCACCGTATGCTGTGTATGCTCTTCTGTATCATCCGTGCAACAAGGATGCGCTAAATACATAGAAACAGCGCATCCTTGTGGTGCAGATGATAAAGAAGACCATACGCAGCATACGTTGATATGGAGAGACACAGAGGAGACTGTTGACAAAGGAATTGTTGAATAAAGTCGTTTTTTTGTTTTCTTCACTTACAAAAAGTGTTCCTGTCGCTTCATATAACCCAGATTGCATGTGTCTGATGGCAGATGGCGAGTATTCTTGATGATTTCATACCTTTTATGGACCTTGACACTGTTATTTACTTGGCAGTCTATGGGACAGTCACAGGCCTCCGGTTTTTATCCAAAATATCTTAAATTGTGTTCCGAAGACGAACGGAGCTTTTACGGGTTTGGAACGACATGGGGGTATGTGATTAATGACAAAATTTTCATTTTGGGGTGGAGTATCCCTTTAAGTCAGAGTTGCTGTAAAAACACTAAGGACAATAAAATACAAAAAAAATGTTCCATCTCTGTGATGGCATTGATGCATGGGTGAAAGGCCTGTGTGTGAATTCATTGCTCTTAACTTGTTGTCAGTGTTTCTCACAACATTTGACATGTTGATGTTGCATAGGAAACAGCTGAGTAAGAACAGCTCTCCACCCCCTCTCTTGTTCACCTCTTGAGGTTTTCGGAGCATGATATTTTCTGTTCAGAATAGAGGGGGGAGTTGGCTTTAGGAAGAAACTTACAGTTTGTTTACTGTAGGTCATTCATTTTGCTCTGCTTTGAGTTTATGTATAGCTGTGAGTCTGTGCATTTCTAGGCAAATGTTTCTCAGACTGGATCATTTGCAGAGGTCTTTCTCATGAGCTTAGTCATTTTATTCTCACGAGATGAGACACATTTGCAGAATTTTCATTTGTTTTACTTCCTCTTTCACAAGCAAGTAAAAAGCAGTGATGCTAATTGGCTCCATTGACTAATTCATGTAAAATTTCTTGATGACTGGCTGATTTTTAGTTCTTGCTAAAGTGAAGACATGTCTTTTGATATGGCATGAACAGTTACTTATTGTGGTAAGTTCATTCATAGGTTGGTCAGCTTTCATTGTATTTTGTTTACCTTTGTTGAGTTCTGCTGAGAAAATGTTTTGTTGGATTTCTGTGAGTGGTGTCAGGTGGATTTCGTATTTTCATAGTTAGTTATATCACAAAACCTCAGGCAAGACCACTGATACAGTTATACATTAGTATATGAACAGAACTGAATATGACCCTGATCCCAGTCTTAATTTAGTAGTCTGACTTTGTCATGTACACAATGTATGTTATTATTATTTTTGTTGTTGTGTACAATTGTATTTGTGTTATCTTGCACTATAACTCGGCTATGCTTTCAGTCTCATATTAGTGTACAATTCTCTTTACACAGTTCTCTATACATGTGATTTATCAGCATCAGTCAGGCACATGCAAAAACCATGCAGATAAAGACAAGGTTTCATGAAAGAGGATGTATTTTTGCAACACAGTTCTTGCTCTCTGTGATGATAAAAATGTTTCTTCACTAAGTGTCTCTGTTCCCTTAGATAAAAATTCACTTCTGAGCTTCCTATTTCTGTTAGGAAGCTTAAGACCTCTTGGTTTTACCAGCAGTGCTGTGAAACACTTTATGTTTATGTTAGAGGGTTCAGTGCATTAGATAAGAGGGGTATCTGCTTGTGTTTGTGGTTCTCCTCCTGCAGTCACTGGCTGTGGATGTGGAGGGGTGAGACAGAGGTGACAGCTTTCCTGTGAGGAGGTTCACCTTGTAGAAAATGATGCTGTCTGGAGACCTGACCCAAAGTTAACTTGGTAGAAAAGGCCAGACCGTCTAGAGAAGTCTCTGAGAGGACATGCTTTAACTTTTCTCAGTGTGGGTGTGTGTATATGTATATGTATGACATGATGTATATGTATGATCTATCTTAAAACATCTGGAAACCCCTCTGAAAATAAAAACTTTAAATAAATATTTACATTTAATATGCATTCATCTAGTAGATGCATTTATCTAAAGCAATTTACAAATGAGCCTTTTTATTATAATGTATTATTTAACTGTGCATGATAATTTCCCTATTTTACATGCATATTCCCTTTGCTGTCAATTAACAGGTTAATTACATATATTATTATAACTATTAATAATGTAATCTTTAGCAAATCTCAAAACGAATATCCATTTTTCATACGAACATTCTTAATTTGTGATGCCTAAATTCACTTGCAAATTAAAAAAAAAGATACATTTTAGTTTTTTTTTTATTTTTAGTTTGTTCAGACAAAATTCTAAAATATTCAAAAAATAATTCAGTAGGTCTCATATTTATATAATAACAGTGTGTCCCTACTAGCTAAATAAATATATAAATACTAGTGCTGTCAAACAATATATCGTGATTAATTTAAATTAAATATTATAGTGACAAATATAAGCTTAAAAATGACATACATGTGTATATATATACATACAATTAACTGTGATAATTTAACTTAAATATTATAGTGACAAAACATACAGTATATATTTTGAAAATATTTACATGTATTTACATGTCTATATTTATATTAATATAATTTATATTATAAATAAATATATTTAAAATATAAACATAAAATATTTTTTCTGAAATATATACATGCATATGTGTGCATTTACAGTATATATGCATAAATATACACAGCACACATACATATAATATGTAAACAAAAACAATTAATTGTTTGACAGCACTAATAAATACCTAAATACTTAAATAAAATACATTTTGATAAAGTGTATTAACAATTGTGAGAGATGTGCACTGTACAAAAATGTCAGCCAAAAAATGGTAGCTGGTTTAACTTACCATATATGAAAAACTGTATGGTTTAAAATCACATAATATGTAATTTTACTGTAAAAAGATTGTAAAAATGAAAGGTTTAGGGAAGTAAAAACTATGACTTACCATATAATTTGTGATAGAAAAACAACAAAGGACATTCCAAGACATTCAGTATATTTATCGTATTCAGATTAGAGTATTTATTTAAGTTGAGATTGTGAGTATAAATCATTTTCAAGTAATTATTATCAGGCACCAGCAATTTGTCCAATTTGATGAACTGAATCAAATGTGTAAATATACAATGAAATTTTCCTCTAAAGCAGCTACAATGGTGAGATTGTATTTCACACGGCTCATTCCTCCACATGTCCCCAGGGGCCTTCACAAGACCTTAAACCTCTGGCACTTATCTAAATTAGCTAGGGGGGGGGAGGTAGCTCAACTGAATTATTAAAGTCGCCTAAATCATTCAGAGCACGAGCCCAATGTCTGCCGTGTTCACAGGAGGTGGAAGGACGCAGAGCAATAATATCACTGCCTACTGTCCAGCTGTCAGGATGATTGTTTCTTCTGAAAGACATTTGTCACCAGCATCAGTTACACCAGTGATACCTCGTTCAGAGTAACTGTACCCAGACATTCTTTCACACGCCGTGTCCTTTACATAACAGAGTATTTAAACTGTGATATTTGTGTTTTTGGCGACTTCAACTTGTGTATAAGTCTGGGAACTATCAGCATTTTTGTCCCCTTCCAACAGCTGGAAACGTTTGCACTTACATTTAATGCGTCATTGTAAACACAACCGATCTGAGGGACAAAAAATAAAATAAACAGCCTTCCCATCATCCGCATAACTGCGTGTTCAGACAGGCAATGATAGTACTTGTTTAAAGATGATAAGGCAACAATGCTGTCAAAACCATCAACATATTCGTAAGCAGTATTTCTGTCTGTTTCTCAAAGTCTTAAGAGGATGGTAATTGGTCTCAAGTTTTGTCCCACTGACCCTTTCCTGGCAGCAGCTGATATTGAAGCTGGAAAGAACAACAAATGTAGGTTTTATGTAACCACTTGGACTAATATTTGTGGACACAACCCTCTCCAAGTTCAAGTTTCACTGGCCCGCTTGATTGATTCCAGAGAGACATCTCAAGGCCCTTTCACATGAAGCAGGGCTTCAGCGCATCTCCCAACACAAGCATCATTCACCGCTTAGACCTCAGCAAGAAAAAGATTGCAGATGACATCAGAGAACGTCAGTTTTTTTTATGTTGTTAGTTGAATTCTAAAAACAGGAAGTGTACGTTGTTTATGGGCTGCTCACACTGTAAGCATTTAACCACTAGAAAGGGGAAACCCGGGAATGAACAGGAGATGCATTCATAGGCTTATTTACTCCCATACATTATTATATACACTCAATACAAATATGGTTCTGCCTCTGGGCTGATCTAATTGATCAGTTTTGGGTGTTATACAACAGCTTGCCGTTTTGCTCCATAGTAGGGCTGCACAATAAATTGAAATAACATTGATATTGCAAAGGTCATATTGCAAGAGGCAATGTAGTTAAATAAATATAAAAATTCAATCATAAACTGCATGCGTGTAAAAGAACACCGTGCCGCGATCCACAATGAAATGGCAGGGCATATATTTATTTGAAGCTTGACGGTTTTACATTTGAAAAAGAAGAAATTAAAAAGTAAATACTTTTTAAAAAAATTATAGATATAGATCACAGAAAGACCTACTCCATAGAGTTCAGTGCATTAAGAAACACTGACAAGTCTTTAAAAGTAGAAATAATGACGTAAATAAATATTGAGTTGTTCAAGAGCAGCTAAAAGCTTCTCTTCAAATTCAATTCAATTGAATTTCAGTTATTTTTTTCTCCCTGTGTTACGGCATACTGAGAGTTTGCATAAAAAAGAAGCTGAAAAGCTATGAAGTAAATGAATGTATAACTAAGTAAAAACAATTGACATAAAATGACATTACAAATCTCGAGGCGTTGAGGCAAGCATCCTGCTTTAACCTTGTTAATATGCCTCCCTCCCCCGCTTCATTTCAATTAAGAAAATTACTTTTTAGTTCAATTAACAATAATTCATGCTTAACTGAATAAAATTTATTAAACAATTAAGGCAGGCAGTGAGAGAGTGTGAGCAATGTGATTAGAAGACAACAATGTGATCTCCTGGTGGAAGGCAATGTGAAAATGCTGCCTCGGATGAGAAAATTAAAGAAAGGAAGTGCAAGAAAGCAAGGTGAGTATAAGAGACTGTCATTGCCTCCGTTGTGCTTGATCTATTACAGATAAACGTGCCACCATGGCTTGGAATACAAAGATAGCATCCTTCCTTCCCCTTGGGCAATGTCTTGCCTTTCAAATACTATTTTAACCATATTCTCCTCTCTACAAGGATATAATGAGCACAAACGCCGTCTGAGATATGTGCACCAGCTTAATTTGAAGCTCTTTTCCCTTGCAGAACACATTTAAATATGTTCTTTGTTTTAAGTAACTGTTTGCTTGCTCTCCTAATCATGGCGGCCCGTACCCAACCGGAATGATTTACGCATCCACAATTATTGGATAATCCCCACTGTCATTACTCCAGGCATCTGCTCTGTCACAGCGCTAAGAGCTTTTGGCTGCGCTTCTGCGAGGTTATTGTGCTCTCTTGTAGGGAGACCGACATGCCTTCATTCCACAGAGTTAAACTCTATTTAAGTCAATGGAATAAAATTAGGGTTTAAATGGTGTAGAATGTAGAGGTTGTTTGTGTGGGTTTGTGTGCTAATGTTACCCATGAGCATAAGTCTTGACAGTGGACAGTCAAAGATACTGAGGTCGAAGGCCCCTTACTAAAATGCCATGCTTGCTGTGTAGTTGCTGACCCGACTAAAAATCACAATAAATATGGGAAGTTTTCAGAAAGTCTGAAAAAAAAAAAAAAATCTTTTTTTTTATTATGGTTTTATACAAAGTTTATACAACAGTTTAGTCACAGGTATGGTTTTGTTGTGCTGTTTTGTTTAGTCTGTTTTATGACAGTAAGGACTATACCAGTTTTTTCTTCTTCTTTTATTTAGGTTTTGTTTTGTGGCTAATTCCACCAAATAATAACTTTTTTTTTTTCTCCTCAGTAAATTGTTGTGGTATTGTGTTTTTTCTTTCTTTGTGACAGTATTAAACAGTTAAAACAATTTAAAATATATTAACAGTTTTGTTTTGTGATGGTCGTTACTTAATTTAAAATCTAGTTTGTTATACCAGCAGTTTTGTTTTGTTGTTTACTTTGCTTTTTGTTTTATTTAGTTTTGTTTTGGGATTTGGCAAATACCAAGATAAAACAGTTTTGTCCTTAAAGGTTTGTTTGTTTTGATTATTGCTTATTTGTGCCATTTTATCAATGAATAAGTTTAAAAAGTATTTTAAACAGTAAATAGCAAGTTAAACAGTGACAGTTATGGATAATAGTACAGTTAAAACTGTTTATTATATCAGTAACTATTAAATTAATGTAATTGTTCACTCAAAAATGAAAATTCTGTCATCATTTACTCAGCCTCGTGCCGTTCCAAATTTGTATGAGTTTCTTTCTTATGTTGAACATATAGGAAGATATTTTGAAGAATGCTGGTAATAAAACAGTTGAGGGTCCCCATTGACTACCATAGTATTTCTTTCCCTACTATGAGTGAATGGGGACAGGGAACTGGTTGGTTCTTCAAAATATCTTTGTGTGTGTGTGTGTGTGTGTGTTTAACATACGAAATCATCTTATACAGGTTTGGAGTGTGAGTAAATGATGACAAAAATGTTATTTTTGGGTGAACTGTTCCTTTAATATTTTAATAGTAGACATTCATCTACTGACCTAAAGTTCATCATAACAGAAAACAACAACAACAACAAAAAGTTTAGTCAGGTATTGTGCTGCCCTGGCAAACCTTGAGTTCATAACCATCTTTAAAAACTTCATATAGTCTCATAACTTCCATTCATATGGTTGCTTCTTTTTATTTTCTGTGCTCATCTAGATGCCCTTTCTTTCTTTAATATCTCTATCATATGAAGGCTATGCATTCATCATTCCTCATTCAGTCTATCAAGTCCTTTCTTAAAGTTTATATGGTATAATGTCCTTGAAGTTGTCTCTAAACTAGAATACACCATAATGACTACGCTCCCCTCTTTTTTCAGTCTTTATATTTGCTAACATATTAATTTATTTCATTTAGGAATAAGTGTTTGCACAAATTCTTATGTACCTATTTGTTTCCTTTATTATCCCTTGATGTGTCAGTAAGACTGAGATTTGCTCTCCAGTTTGAATGAATTACAGCGGGGATTTGGATGACTCTGGTCCAACAGTGAGTGATTGAGATGAATGATCTTTTATTGTCATCCATTTTGTGGATATGATGGGGGAACACATTGTGACCCTCCACTCCAAGCCACTGGAGGCCATGCTGGCAAAGGGGAGAAATGATGATTAAAGACGGAAGAGCCCAATTGCAGAATGTGGTTTAATGAAGCCCAAATGAAATTAATAACCCTGGTGTCCCAGCAGAAGACCAACACAAATGAAAATATGTTATGGGAGCTTAGCGTCTCCCAGATTGTTCATGTTTCAAGGTGATAAGGATACTCAAAGTTTTGCCCATAACCCAGAATTTAAAAGAGTTTTGCTATAATTAAGTAGCTCACTAGACAGTAAAGGACAAACTAGTTCTACAGTCAAAAAATGATTGTCCTGCTCGGATTTATAGGGTACAACAAGAAAAAGACTCAAAAACACTCTAAAAGATTTTATTTTATTTTATTTTATTTTTATTTTATTTTATTTTATTTTATTTTATTTTATTTTATTTTATTTTACTATTATTTTTTTAATAAACACATTGATCTTGCAAATAGCCATAGATGCAATGAGTAAAAATAAACAATTTTTGTTTTTAATAATTTTAATTATTTGACTTTATTTTATTTTATTTTACTTTGCTGCAAAATTTCCATGATCTTAAATATTTTAAAATATATATTTAATTCTGCCAATTTATATACAGTAGTTAATAAGAATTCCTGCGCTATATTTTAAGACAAAATAAATGTATAATCAAGTTTATGATTTTTTTTTTCAAAATTGTAAATAAAAAATTACTATTGAAGTATATTTGACAAGAAAATACTATTTTTGTCTTTGTACTTCAAAATTTCCTGTTTAAGTATGTTACTTGCAATTTAATTGTAATTATTTGTAAAATTTACTAGCAATTTCTGAGTGAAAATTGTTTAATTGTTTGTAATATTTATTTTTTTTTTGTTGTTTAAATTGTTTTAGCTGTGTTCTGATCTGATCTCTTTCACTTAAGAATTACTCATTAATTTGGTCCTGACCAGCTGGTTAATGAACAGTGTGCCCTAGTTAACTATTATTGTTGAACCTGAGCTATTCTAGCTACTGATCACAAGGAAGCGACCGCTGGGAAAGAGCGCACACTCTCAGGAATCACGACAATGCCGAGGTATCCTCTCATTTCAGGGAAGGTGTCTGACAATGTATGAAGCATGGTGGAAAGCAATTCATGTGTGTGCGTGCAATATGGCAGAGCCTCCTGACTCTCTGACTGAGTGGATGGGCTCTCCAGGCTGCTAACAGCAGGGGAGAGCAGTGATGAGCTCATTCCTGTCCTACTGGCAGGAAGGAAGCAGCAGACTCCAGACTCGCAGCCCCCAGGCCTCAGGTGCTGCTGCGCTGCTCATTTAGCTCCTGGCTGCTTTGAGAACACACCAGCAACCACCGCAGGCACACGAAAACCTGCTCCGAGATGATCAGGATCACCTGCAACAAACAAAGACCACTAAACCAAAGAGATGTTTTCTTCTTTCACTTTTTATTTAATTTGCACCCCATAGGTTCTCAATATTAGAACGTATATCAGTTAGCATGGCCCGTTGGCCCCTGCTGGTAAAGGCTGTAATTATACACTTTGCAGATTTTTTTTAATTTTTTTTCATTGTCGGCCTTTCAAAAGCAGTCTTATATTTTAACTAGACTTTAGGCAATCATCATACAGAATATATAGCTAAAAGGTAATTGGTTTCTGTAAATGAATGGGTGTTTTGTTAATCATCTGTGCTTTGAGATTAACTTCTCGTCGCGTAATCTGTAAAAACACCAATAATTAGTAACACTGTTAAATGTAGCAATCTTTAGCAAATCTCAAAATGAATCTATTTGAGTTCATGAGTCTATATGAATACATTTTCATAAACTATAAAAAGTAATACCGTTTGTGCTGATAGCCTAGTGCGCAGTGTGCGAACATACAGTATAACGCTGTTGTGTTGTGGGCGTCCGGAGTTCGAATCCTGGCTCGAGGACATGTCCTGATCCTGCCCCCCACCTCTCTCTCTCTCTCTCTCTCTCTCTCTCTCTCTCTCTCCCAGTTTGCTTCCTGTCTACTGTACACTATCCTATCTTAATAAAGGCAAAATGCCAATAAATAAAAAATAAAATAAATCTTTAAAAAAGTTATACCATGCAATTTTTACCTTAAAAAGTATTTCTAGCCTTAACCCATAAAAAAACAAGTTTTGCTGGTATAAATTATTTAGGTTTTTTCAGTAATATTAATATTTTTGACTTCAGTAGAACTAGTTAATTTAGATGTTAGCATTTTTTAAGTGTATTGTATATTATAATGTTGTGATGGCTAATTTTACTTGTAGCATTCAAAAACAATTGATTTCAGTTTTTAGTGTTTTTTTTAATTTTATTTTTATTTTAAGAATGTAATATACAATTTTAAAATCAGCTTTTTATCGTTTATTATCTGTAACATGAAAATAATTTTTAGCCTATTGTAACGGCCAGAACTTAATTCTGTGCATTCTTAACTGTCATTGACATGGATCTTTTATAAATGGATGTACTGTACAAGTTGGTCAGATGTGTAAAAATATCAAAGCATGTTAAAGATGGTTACAAAATAACACAGAACAGAATGTATTATTTTGGAATATTTACTCATCACTCATGAAGTAGTATTTCTCCTATACTGTTTTATGCGATGCTATAACATAAATGCATATTCAAAAGCTGCCACTTGGTGGATGAGGTTCATTAACACATGGTTGTGACATCAATCTTTAGCAATGTTTCCAAGAGCGACTCTACCCTGTGAATTTGACTGAAATGTCCCTTTTTGGCAGTGTTAGCGTGAGAGTGAACAGTGATGTGGATCTGAAGTCACAGGTGTTGTCACCTCAGGGAACAGGCGGCCATGACAAAGACATCTGACAGGATACACGACTCACCTATTGTCAGGTGTCTGTTACACTGAGTCTGACGATGATGACGGCTCCCTACAAGACTTCTACCAAAGCTATTCGGATTCGTTTGCTTTTCATTATCACAAGCTTTGTATTTGCGAAACATCACTCTGGAGCAGAGTTAAGCAGTCTTCAGCTTTTCTGCATTTGCACACAAGATATATCAGTCATTTGCGGCAAGTCACTGTTGTTGTGAGATTATCAGTTAGGCCAAGTGTCCATATAAAACGTTTTTTATTTATTTATTTATTTTTAAAGTTTTTAACTATTTTAATCGTTTTAGAAATGTTGTTTTTTTCATAATTTTTATTAAATATTTTTACTTCAGCTCTAGTTCATCATTTTAATACTTTAACTTAAAGTATTTCTGTTACTTTACTGTTCTGTTACATTTCTAGTAACACTTTACTAAAAGCCTTTATGTATAATGCATTATAAAAGTATTTTAATGCATTAATTATGCCTTGTAATGCACTTTACTGTATAATGCATTGTACAATCTAATTGTAACCACAGTTATTACATTATAACACTTATCAATTCATTGTTACACTATGCATTTCAAATTCGGTTATAATTATAATGTATTACAAAGCGCATTCTGAATAATTTTAATGCATTATACACCCTTTAATACCCCTTTATTATGCATTATACAAAAAGTTTTAAGTAAAGTATTACCACATTTCCTATTTTCATTTTAATTATCACATTTTTAGCGTAATATTTATATTTTATTTTAGCCTTATCTCAATTACCAAAAACTATTCTATAAGTTTTAGTTAACAATAAAACACTGCATATGACATAAACCATGTGTTTTGTAAGATTTTAGTGTCGAAAAATCACTACAAAGATTTTCTGTATATAATTATATCCAGTTTTACATCTTTGTGGCCAAGAATAACACTACAATATACATGTTAACACTTTTATAGTTCAAATAATGCAGTTTTAATGACCAAATGAATTTTTTTCTAAAATAAGCTTCACATTTTTTTATTTTAAACTGCCCTCCCCCCTTTTTTGTGGTAGATAACATTATACCACAAAAGCTGTCAACTGAGTTGCACTAGAATTAAACCTGGAATATAGCAGACACTTAAATGTCTAAATTTCATTACATATTTTCCTGCAGGTCTTCGTTGTCCTTTACAGGTGTCACACTTTCTTTCAGCATTAGCTACATCTGATAAAGTGCTGGTCAATCTGGCACAACATTTCTCTATTACTGGATTCATTCACAGCTGTTCCCCCCTCCGATCGCTTTTTCCTCCGCCGTCATTCACTGTTAGTGCAAGTGCGCTTCTGCTAATCACAGCCATGTCCTCATCTGCCAAACAGCCACATTGCTAAGAAGCTCAACAGTGGAGCTCCTGCCAATTTTAGTGCCACTCTTGGTGGCAGCAGCAACACCTGTGTCATCTGAGACTTCTGACCCTCGGTCTGTTTTCCCTTTCTGTCTCCCCTCCCTTCTCTCACTCACTCACTCCATTGTTTGTCTTTTCTGCTGCACAGCACAACCTGAGTCACACACAACAAAATACTTTTTGTGTTTTTGGAAGCAGAAAGAGCATGAGAGATAGTGGGGGGAGGGGGAGGGGGGGTGCAATAAGTGCCAGACCTGGGACGTTTTTCTTTCTCTCAGGTGACTGGAATGCCATCAAGGACACGACTTGCAGGGAAGCCTGTGCAGGTGTTGTTTGTTGAGCTCTCAGCAAGGGCTTTTGGTTTAGGTGTCAAAAGACGACCAGGCTAACCAGTTTCAACTATGTGTACGTTGTGTGTCATTGTCTGACGGGCTGCAACTTTTTTGGGACTCAACTGCAAAGCACCTCATCTGCCAGTAATTCCCAGTGCACATTATCCAAAGTGTGGTTGTTTTTGCCATGTTTCTTTTGTATGTCACTAAAAAATAAACCAAATGCATTCTTCTTAAAGTTCTGGGAAAAATTAATGTGGGTAGTAAAGCGCAAATAATTTTGGTTTTGGGAGAACTTAATGACAAGTGCATTAGAAATATACTGAAATATCAGATTTTGCTCGCAAACTTTGGTATTGTGGATAATCTGAGCACGGTTTGTAATGTTGAGATCCATTTTGTAACCCTAGAGGACATGTGAGAGTCTTTATCTCAGGTGAAACGTCTGAGAAACGTGAGTTAAGCTAATGTCTCCATTTGTGCTCCATTTAATGGGTTGAAATCGAGTAAGTTGAAACCCAATACTTACATTTAAAAGTGTAATCTGGCATTTTCTCTCAAAAGAAATTCTGTTGGCGCACAATAACTGGTATAGTCTGGGCCTCAAAGGATCCATTTTTTTTGTATCCTTCATGGCCCGGGAAATGAAGGATGCATTTCGAGGCTGCATTTGAAGGAGTCTTTGAAAGGAGAACTGCCCCCACCGACTGAGCCTGGTTTCTCCCAAGGTTTTTTTCTCCATTCTGTCACTGATGGAGTTTTGGTTCCTTGCCGCTGTCGCCTCTGGCTTGCTTAGTTGAGGACACCTATTTTCTATCGATATTGTCAACTTAATTGCACAGATACTATTTAAACTGAACTGAGCTGGATGATGACATCACTGATGTCAATGTCAATGATGAACTGCTTTAACTAAAAAATTTAGTGTTTACTATTGTCCTTTTGCATTATTGACACACTGTTTTCCTATTTAATACTGTAAAGCTGCTTTGACACAATCTGTAATGTTAAAAGTGCTATATAAATAAAGGTGACTTGACTTGACTTGAAATGTGACAGCTTTCATTGCACTGCTGTGACGCATTCAGTCTTCAAATGCAGCCTTGGAAGGATGCAGCCTCTGAATTGGGAGTCTCAGTTATGAGAAATAAAGTCCCAGTTATGAAAAATAAAGTTACAATTATCTGTTTATTTATTCAATTATTTTATATTACTCTGAGGATGAAACAGACTTCCATATTATCTGCACTGACTGTGTACTAAGCGAGCCCTCGAAATACGAACAAAGAAACAACGGAGTTAATTCTGTTTTTGGATTAATTATTCTGCGCTTCCAGTGCTGTTCCTCTCATACACTTGTCAATGTATTGATGAAACATTTTTTTTTTTGGCTTTTTCTTTCTTTTGCAATTAGAAAATGTAAATCAAGCAGGTGCTGCTGGCACCATTTGGAATTTGTATGTATTTTACCTGAGGCTTCAGATCCTCCCTCTTTCTCGACATTACACCATAGAGAAGCTGACACACACAAACACACACACTCCGCTAGCAGCTTGTTGTTGTCAGTGCAATCACGGCGCCTCTTGTCTGTAGACTCAACCCGTTCTGACAGCCCCTCAAGATACTGTGGTCAAGGTTACTCTTCCATCATCCTGCCATTTTTATCACTTGACTCCACTGCACAAAAATGTGAGCATTGCTCATTCTGCTCAGAATTTTCTCATTCTGTCACAATGTTTAGCATGCTGTAAATAACTCCACAAGAGCACAACTTCAGCTAGTTTAGTCAATTATTATTATTATTATTATTATTTTAGGTTTTGTTTTGTTTGTGTTTAGTTTGTTTTTTGTTTAGTTTTTTTCTTTGTTGTTTTGTATTTGTTTTATTTATTTATTTATTTTGCCATATTTCCTTGCACATTCTCACAAGTACCTATACACTTTTTAAAGAATTTTAAGCTCCTGTTTGCCACACATTGCATAACTACAGTATTTGGACTCACATTAAAATACCTGTTGGATCTGGATCCCTAGTTACTCCTAATACTCTGTGGGAAAAGATTGTTCTACTTTCTTATTAAGGGAATTTACATTGACTAAAACAATAACACTAACAACCAAACAAAAACCTAATCATTATGCTAATATTAGGACAGCAGAAAGTAACTTTTCTCAGGGCAAGAACAATTTCAGAGGCCCACTGCTGAGAATTAGAGCCATCAGGAGTGGTTTATGTGCACAGTACTTATCTCTTTGTGTTTTCATGTGCGGTCTTTTTTTATTTCACTGGCAAGAGTCTTATTCCCACCAGCTGTCGGAATGCATAAAAAAACAGGCTTGTTGTTAAGTCTAGGGCTTAAGTCGCTGCCAAAAAGAAAAGCGTGGCGAATAACGGCATTAATTCTGTGATTTGAGCCACCACTCACACCCGCATTTAAAAGTGCTTAAAAACTAGCAGCTGGTGTCAACAAGGTAATAAAACGAGATGCAGGGGAGCACTCAGTGCGATTAGCGTGTGCACGTGGGACACCCGTGCAGGTTTAAACAGTAGCGGAGGCGCGTGCGACTCGCTGGCATGCAAACGTGCTGCGTGGAAGACAGCAGCCCCTCTGTCACCCGGAGAAACTTTCTTACCCTGTCTTATGCTACATTACAATAGCTCCCATCGTCATCTTTCTCTGTTTGTTTCGATAGCTTATGAAAGGCTCACTTACATTCCCAAGTCTAGAACTTTTTTCAGAACACATTTTTGCTCCAATTCCCTGCAACTGGAATATTTGTTGTCTAAATGTACACAAATGATTGGAATTAAGGCAGTTTGTTGCCTGCAGCCATGTGTTCAGGACTAATGTGATTAATTAGGAGTTAAACTAACCTCAATTTCACCTCAGTAAAAAATGGAAATGTCAGAGCATTGGCCTAGCGATTAGCATATATGCGCCTACTGTAGGCTACACACTGAGCTGTGTAGTAAGTGTGTGTATCTGGCTCACAACGTGTCCTAATGCCTAATGCGCTACCCCTCTATTTCTATTTTGGTCCTTTCTCACATTCTATTAAAGTGGCAAAAGGCCAAAAATATAATAAAAAAGGCGAAAATGACACTTTGTAGTTAGAAACCTTCACACTTGGATGAGAAGTTTCTCTGTGCCAAAATGAATGTTACTAACGTATCATATTGTAACAGCTGTGATTTTTATACAATAAATATGTAGTTTGAAGTATAAAAGAGAGGGGGGCTAGTTTTAAGTCTTAAGTTCTTAAGTTCCATTGTCCTCATTTGTAAGTCGCTTTGGATAAAAGCGTCTGCTAAATGACTAAATTTAAATGTAAATGTAAGTTCTATATATCAGTATAAACTAAAGATTTTGAGTCGAAAGCATAGGCTAATAATAATAATAATAATAATAATAATAATAATAATAATAATTATTATTATTATTATTATTATTATTTATAATAATTATTATTTATTATTAATTATTTTTGTTATTAGTATACCACTAATAATAACACCATTATTATTATTATTATCACCTTTTTTCTCTGACAGTGCTTAGAAACTCTATTTTTAAAACTTAATTTGTCAATTTCAATATCATTCATTCATTTATTCATTCATTCAATCTGGGGTAAATTCCATACAATTTATTATCTACAATTTGTTATTGCCAAGGCAATGTTATGCTATTATTATTATTATTATTATTATTATTATTATTATTATTATTATTATTATTATTATTATTATTATTATTCCTTTTATGTTCTTGCTGTTTTATTATTGTTTTACTGTTTTAATTTAGTTGAATAGCCTATAATTTGTATCCAATATGAAAGCTTAGCCCATATACTGTAAATTTACATTTACATTTAGTCATTTTGCAGACGCTTTTATCCAAAGCGACTTACAATTGGGGCATACATAAAATGATTCGGCAAACATACAAAGCAAGTGCTCATAATATCACGTTTTAGGCATTGTTCAAATAAGTACAAGGTAGAATGAGAAGGAATAAATAAAGATAAATATTTATTTTTTAATTTTTTTTAGGATGAAGTTAAGTAGCATTGAAAGAGATGAGTTTTCAGCTGTCACTTGAAAATTGTCAGGGATTCAGCATCCTGGATAGCGGTGGGAAGATCATTCCACCAGCCAGGAATGGTGAATGAGGATGTTCTGGAAAGTGATTTTGAGCCTCTCTGTAAAGGTACCATGAGGCGTCGTTCACTAGCAGATCTCAGACTTCTGGAGGGGATGTAGATTTGTAGTTGTGAGTGAAAGTAGGTGGGTGCTGAGCCTGTGGCTGTTCTATATGCAAGTATCAATGTCTTATTGCGAGCCACAACCGGTAGCCAGTGCAAGGGGAGAGGTGTAACATGGGCTCTTTTGGGCCCGTTGAAGACCAGTTGTGCCTCTGCATTCTGAATCATTTGTAGAGGTTTGGTAGTGCTTGATGGAAGTCCAGCCAGAAGAGCATTGCAGTAGTCCAGCATAGAAATGACAAGGGCCTGAACAAGAAGTTGTGCCGCATGCTCCGTTAGAAAGTTCTTGATCTTTCTGATATTGTGAAATGCAAACCTGCAAGGTTGAGCAGTCTTAGCAATGTGGTCTTTGAAAGTCAGCTGGTCATCAAAGATTACACCAAGGTTTCTGACCGAAGTTGATGGGGTAATTGTAGAAGAACCTAGCTGGATGGTGAAATTATGCTGTAGAGTTGGAGAGGCAGGAATGACAAGAAGCCCAGTCTTTGCCACCGTTGGATCCTCTGGTTGAAATGAGAGATAGAGCTGTGTGTTATCAGCATTGCAATGGTAGGAGAAATCATGTGCCTGTATGATGGGACCCAGCGATATAGTGTATATGGAGATTAGGAGGGGTCCAAGAACTGATCCCTGAGGATCCCCAGTGACCAGTTGATATGCTTTGGATACCACCTCTCCCCAGGCCACCCTGAAAGACCTACCAGTGAGATAGGATTGAAACCAGCAAAGTGGAAACCCTGTGATGCCCAGTGATGAGAGGGCAGACAGGTGGATCTGATGACTGACAGTATCAAAAGCAGCAGCTAGATCCAGCAGAATAAGAACTGATGATTTAGAATCAGCTTTTGCAATCTGCAAGGCTAGTAGCGCAATCTCATTTGAATGGCCACTCCTGAAAGCTGACTGGTTAGCATCCAGTTTGTTGTTCTGTGAAAGAAACAATGAAACCTGGTTGAGAAAAAAATCGTTCAAGGGTTTTTGCTATGAATGGAAGGAGAGAGACAGGCCTGTAGCTATCTGTAAGTGAAATGTTTAATATAGGTTTTTTGAGCATAGGGGTTATCCGAGCCTGCTTGAATGCAGTGGGGAAGGTGCCTGTGAGGAGGGATGTGTTGGTGATGTGTGTGAGTGCTGGTAAGAGTGTAGGAGAGATTGCTTGGAGAAGGTGTGAGGGGATTGGGTCTAGAGGGCATGTTGTAGGATGGCTCGAAAGGAGAAGTTTTGACACTTCTGCCTCAGTGAGGGGACAGAAGGAGAAGATGGGAGTTTAAGCAGTGGGCGTGGTTGTTTTGAGGTCCTGTGTGTGTAGTGGGGGGGATTGGGGTGGCCTGTGAATTGACTAGAGATTGTTCTAGTTTTGTCTGTGAATGTGGTGAAATCATCAGCTGTTATAAAAGAGGTGGGGGGTGGTAGAAGGGGACAGAGGAGAGAATTGAATGTTTTGAAGAGATTACGTGTGTCTGATTTGTGTGTGCTTGTATTGATAAGTCATTTGCGATCAAACGAAGCAAGGACAGAATGGAAATCTGTAGCTTGTCCAGATGAATGTTGAAGTTGCCAAAGATTAAAAGTGGACTGCCATCCTCTGGGAATGAGGACAGCAGCCCATCCAGCTCCTCTAGGAAGGTGGCTAGAATTTGCCTAGGAGGGCAGTAAATTACCACAACCTGGAGTTTGATAGGAGCTGTTACAGTAATCGCATGAGATTCAAATGAATTATAATTGCGTAGGGGAGAGTGGGTTGAGTATTTCCAATTGTTAGAAATGAGCAGACCAGTGGCCCCACCCCGGCCAACTTGACGTGGGGTCTGAGAGAAAGAGAAGTTGTTAGACAGAGCAGCTGGGGTTGCTGGGTTTTCTGGATGAATCCAGGTCTCAGTCAAGGCCAAGCTGCTGATGCAATCCGTATGGATTGTAAAGAAAAAACAGAAATTAAGTCTGCTTTGTTGACAGCTGACTGACAATTCCAGAGACCCACAGAGAAAGAAAGAGGTGCAGTAGAAGATGTAGAGATAGAATGCAGGTTAGCAAGATTGTGTTGCTGTCTGTGTGTGACGTTAGAGCGTAGTCGAGAGACAACCGGAATGGTTTGAAAACACATGATAGAGGTGGAAAAGAAAGGACAGGAAAGGAGAGTGTGTAAAGGGAAGATAAAAATAATACTCAAGTACGTTGGCAGTTGCGTTGCTCGGTGAAGTCACGCAGGTAAAGTCGGAGGTCTTTATATACAGCGTAAAAATAGTAAAAATGTAGAAAGACTGAAATAGTACTTTCTTGTAGAACGTACTCCAATCATCTTTGCTCTATTTACTACTTACTGTAGATAAAATCATATTCAGTGCATTACTTAAGTAGCAATTTTTAAAAATTGTTTCAAAGTAAATCCTACACCAAGTCTTTTTCGTACATCATACCCCACTTTTTTATTGACAATCTCATTTAGAGTATAAGCATATGTTCTAAGATATAGTCTATTGGGATGTTTTTGGTCACATTTGTTTCTCCATCCGTTGCTTCTCTCCTCTCTACCTACAAGCAGCATGACGACCATATTTAGAGCATCCATTTTTGTCTTGACAATTTACAGCAGTTAGTGCTCCACCCTGAGCCATCTGGTCTCCTGTGCCTCGCTGCACGGCAGAAATACGCTATGTATAATTCATTTAACAGATTATCTTTAGAATAGATTAATACAATAACGACAGTGTGTGAAAGGTCATTTCAAGTACAGGTAGCTATTTAAAGTAATGATCCCTGTGTAACTGTATAAAGCTTTCTGACAGTCCACATACTGTAGTTTATTGTGCGTGTTCAAACGCTTGTGGGGGAGGGTTCCTTCAGACGTTACAGAGTGAAAATATGGCCTGTTTTTACATTAATCAACTGATGTGTAAAGGACAAAGACCCAAATTATAAAGATCTGTCAGTTTTGACAAGAAACGGACGCCTCCAAAGCTGAATTGCTTCAATTGAAGGGTTGAAATAAGAATAACTAGACATTTCAATTATGTCTAGAGATGAAGGTCAATAGAGGTTGATGGGAAAAGAAAAATGTTTTATTAATTACGCTAAGGGAGCAGTTTGGATTAAGGCTAGGGCACAAGGATTATTTCCTGATTCAATAAGTTGCTTTTCATCACCATTAACACATTTCTTTATATTCTCTAGAGGCACGTCTGGGAACGATGTTTACTGTGAGATTGTTCAACAAACCTGCACCAGACTTCGATTTAGCACATAGTACTGGATCCACCCAGGGGACTGGGTCCAGACACAGCTGTTCTCTGTGCTGTGGTGGGCCGTACCTGCAATAGAGGCTGCATGGGATTTGAACCGTTGCTACAAGACCGTGCCACCAATTTTTTATTTATTAATTTATTTATTTTAAGTCGAGGAATATGATAATCAACCTGGTTTGATAGGGTAATTAACTTGGCTAAATGAAAATCCCATGAGATGAAAGGACGGAAAACAGATGTTCCATTAAAAAGGAACACGTCTCGTGAAGGAGTGTGTGAAGATAAAGGGAGCGTGTTGAGTTGTGCTGGCAGCGCTAGTTGACAAAACACCTGAGTTTGTGGCCATATAATGCTGCTCTTTTGTTGTTACGGGGCCTTTATTTGGGTACAGCTGTGCAGTTTACCCATTTCTGGGTTTGATGTAACATTTACAGAACTCAGGGAAGACAAATATGGTTCAGGACAACAGTATAGTATGTGTGTTCAATTGGCAGAGATGCTTTATATTTGATTTCAAGGGTCTCATTTCTTGTGTGTTTCCTGGGAATCAAACCAGCAATATGATGATTTGGTATTACTAGCTTTTCCAGTTTATCAGTACCAACTTATATGGAAATGAAGAACTTGGTTTGCAGTATTAAGGAAACTATGTTTAGACTGAAACAAATCATACACAGCAGACAGTTCACAACAAAGAAACAAACAAAGAAACAAACACATGTATTTACCTTTATCTCCAAAACTGACATTTTCCTAAATAATGTGGTATTAAATTAATAAATACAAATGTATTTACCTTCATCTCCAAAACTGACATCTGTCTGTCTGTCTGGATTAACTGATTTGTTTAAAAATCTGATAAAAATGAATTATTTGTTCATGCATTGGACTGATTCATGAACAAATCTTATGTTGCTACTTCTCCCAAGAATGTGCCAAGAAATACTAAAATGATTGTTAAGATTTTCTGTGAATGACGACTGAAATTTACAAAAGTCATGTGCACCAGTGTTTTTGATTTATTTTTGACGCTCATTTGTCATTTTGGAGTTTGACATCAGCAGTTATATATTGAGTGGCTGGAAAATTCTTAAGAAAATCACTTTTGTGTTCCGACGAAGAAAAAAGGCATACAAGTTTGGAATGGCATGTGGGTGAGTGAATGATGACGGAATTTTATTTTTGGGAAAACTAATCTTTTAAGCTGGGACCAGAGAAATCAAGAAAATCTCTCTCTCTCTCTCTCTCTCTCTCTCTCTCTCTCTCTCTCTCTCTCTCTCTCTCTCTCTCTCACACACACACACACACACACACACAGACACACACACACAATGTAGCTTTAAGAGCTAAGAGAGGACTATATCAGAATTAATGTTCTGTGACTTGGAATTTTGCATCATATGATCTTTTTTAAAACTTTATACTAATGTATTAATTTATGTTTGTGTCTTCACTAAGGCACAGACTGTCTTTCTGTCAGAGGGTGGGATGACTGAACAGACTGACTTCACCGGTTGGCTGTTGACTTGGTGGATAGCAACATCAGTGGCACAACCAGAGGCAAAGTCACACTCCACGGCAAACTCACACAGAGTGAAGCCATCTGCTGCTCTCTCGCAACTCTGGAACAAACACACAAAACTGTCAAAAGTTCCCCACGATCGCCTTGCACTCTCTCTCCTTTGCTCTCTTTCACGCACTCTCTCTCTCTCTTTCCCACCCCTTTTTCGCAGACTCTGTAACACTATTCCAAGTACACATCCCAAATGCAGTCACACGTGCTTGGAGAAATGGTCACTGAGTTGTGTATGTACCTTTTGCCCTCTGACGCTGCAGTTTCCCATTGTTGTAAAATGGGATGACAGTGTAGCTGGAAGTTAAATCCAGATTTTTCCAGCATTTAATTTCCCACTGTAGTGTCAGAAAAACAAGACAAGCAGTGATGTGTGAGTCCACTCACCGCAACACAAACACTCAAACCTTATGAGTTGCTCTTGTTGCACTTATGCTGCATTCCATTCAAATCAGATAGTCAGAACTGACACATACCTCTGATTGAATCCCATTTGAGGTTCCAGTTTAGAAATGTGTGTGGAAATCCACAACTGCCAGGATTCAGGTGTATGATGTCACAGCATAGCAGTACCCAGGGAGATATTTGCTGCTATTATGTAAATATTCAAATAAATAAAACACAACAGTGAGTCAAAGTTCATGTATTCAGGCATAATAAAACCTGTTTAGCTAATGTTGATGGTAAATGATCTACTGTGCATCTGCAGGACAAATGCTAACTCATTTAGCATGTTGTTGACAGTCGAACACATGCAAAGCTAATGTTAATGTTGCCATTGAATTTCCTTCTTTGTCAGCTTATTTGTCTGATCATGGTGAAATGAATGGGATGTAAAAAAAATCCATTAGAAATATACCACTGTTTTAAAATACTTACGATTTTATAATTACATTTTTTTTTTTAAAGAAGTCTCTTATATTGTAATAGAAGTCTCATCTTATTTATTACAGTAAAAACGGTTTAAATTTTTATTGTATTTTAATATATTTTCAGATATGATATTTTTTTTTTAAATTAAAATAATTTACTTTTTTTGTTTTTATTTTTTTTTGGTGTTTTTTTAATTATGGTTGTTATTATTATCAATGTTGAAAAGTTTTTGCTGCCTAATATTTCTGTGGACATTTTTTCTGGATTTTTTTGATAAACCGAAAATACAAAAGAACAGCATTTATTTGAGAGATTGTGATTTTTTGTGACAATTTGTGACATATTTACAATGTCATTTGAAACAATGTCTTCTTATGAAAGCTTACGGTTTAAAACATAGTGAGTGCTGGAAATACTAGTATGTATTATCAAGACAAAATAATTGTATTATTATTTTTACCATAGCTAGAATGAGTACATACAGTACCAGCCTTTCACAACAGTCTGTGTGTTGTAATAAATATCGCAATCGTCCACTGTTTCCACATACATGAAATACTGTGACAGGATAGCCTGTTTTATCAGTATCAACAGAAACCCTATCTGTAGTGAACACTTCTGAACTTCCTCATCATTGAAATACAGTACTAACAGAAGTTATAAATCACATCAGTGCAGGCCTTCCTTTCCCATGATGCCAAGCATGATGTATAACTCGTTGTTGAACATATAGCCACAACATATTGAACATATCAACTGGAGCTGTGAACTCTAAATCATATTGATTTTTTAAACAATAATCTGAAGCCAGTTTTGCAGTTTGTCTTGCTGTGACAACTTACCTGTTAAGAAGTTAACTCTTCACATCAACTACCCTATCCTTCAAAAGAGTAAGCATTTAATGTTTAACTGGCAAACTCCCATATTAACATTCAACATAAGTAAGCATTTAATGTTTAACTGGCAAACTCCCATATTAACATTCAAGTTTATGCCCAGTTCTATTTAGTCTTGTGGTGGTAGATGACCAACACAACCATAACTTACATTATTCTTCATGCAGAGAAAAAGCATAGTTTTGTCCAATTTTCCCTTGCTGGTTGCCACCATATTCTCATGCCAATTCAACTTACCAATCTAAATGTAAATATTTATAATTGAATATAAAATGTAACCTTTCACCAGGTATTACAGAATTCATTTGGATCATTTCACATGCTGTTTTGTGTAAAACCACTTAGCTACATGTTTTTGTGTTTAAAATTTGTGATATTGAGTAGTGCAGTGAAAAATAAAAATGCAAGGTCTTGCGATGCGTTGTTTTTAAAAATTAAACAGTTTTTAACTTGAGTATGTTTAGAATACCGATGTCAATGCATGAGACAAAAGATGCGAACATGATGGTCAAACATATCCGCCTAGCATGTTTACAAAGAAAAACAGCAGGTGGAATACCAAAACACATTCTATGCGAATGCACCCTTATTTTTCCACATCACATATACTTATATAGTCATATATAGTCAGTCTTATGCCTAATTTTTTTTTTTTTTAGCACAAGTAGTCTTGTGGAACTGGATTTTAGCCACTTTCCTCATGTGTTTTCTTGTTGTCTTCAGCAAGACCTTTTATCTTTTGTTGACCATGCACTGCTGCCATGGAAACACTTATAATAGTTCTTTTAAAATCTGCCGGCTACTTGCCGCTCAGACCAAAGAGCGACACTTTCCTCAGCAGTTCTTCTTCCTGCCTCAGTCGCTCTCATTCTCACGCTTTCTCACTTTCTCCATATGTGGAACCCCATCCGCTAGTCCAAAGAGCCTTTCAAGCAGAAAACACTGAGGGTTTATGCTGGTGAAGCATTTCCTTTACAAAAGTCAATCATTATAATGAGTAAATGTTAAACAGAAGAAGTCACCCCCACCTCTCCTGCATGCCATGCCTCTAACTTCTTGCTGTTCTTGTTGACATTTGGAGGGCTGTGACAAAGCTTTCCTTTCACGTGGTCTCAAACTCGTGGGAAATGCTGGTGTATGTCGCAAATGCAACTTGGTACCATCTGCCACCAGCCTGGGAGCGGATGATAAAGTTAGCATGATCATCGCTAGCGTCTTCGTCCCACTGCATCCTCCTCCTTTTCAGTGCTGGTCTCTTCCAGGAAGTGTGTGTGAGTCAGACGTCCAGCTGAGTGTGGCTGACCAGACTTGGCTCCCATGAGGGCCCTGTGGGAGGGGAAACAGGGGGAGAAATCAGAGGATGGGTGGGTGAAGGGATGTATTGTGGTTGCATGTGGTTGACTATCACAGGCCTGCAAGGCAGAGGGCTCGAGTTTAGTTTTTTACGCCATGACAACTTTAAAAAACTTTCTAGTGTTATGTAATTCTGTCCCGACTGAAGTGACAAAATCCAATCTGCACCTATTTGATAGAGTGGGATTTTCAGACAATTACATTTCGCAGTGGGCGGGGCTAATTAGTGTGGGTGTGGCAGAATTATAAACCAAAATGTCCTTTTGCATGTTACTTATTGCGGGTGTAGAAGCAGGGTGGCTCAATTCTGTCATCTGCATCAAGTTTGACATAATCTTTTGTTATTTATTATCATTTTGGTAACACTTTATTGGTAAACCTTTATGTATAATGCATTATCTTTTTTTATGTATAATGCAAATTGTATTTTATTTGTTGTGTGAATTGTAATATTGTTTTTTGTTTGCATTGTTATTTATTATATATTTTAATATGTATTTTTTAACTAATTTAAAATGCATAGTGTTAACTGTGGTTACAATTATTCATGGGATTGTAAAATGCATTATAATGTGCATTACAAGGCATAATTAATGCATTAAAACTACTTTCATAATGTGCTATACATAAAGGCTTTAAGTGAAGTGTTAACAATTTCTTAGACAACAATAATTTACTGCTTATATTATATTATATTATATTATATTATATTATATTATATTATATTATATTATTTTATATTATATTATATTATATTATATTATATTATATTATATTATATTATATTATATTATATTATATTATATTATATTTGGAAAACTTTCAGTCCACCAAATAACTCATGTGGTCAAACTATCATTCAGGGAAAACAAACAAACATAAACATAAAAGAGGAAATGTCATACAAAGAACACGTACAGAAATTTTATGACTGTGTCAAGGTCAGTAAGTCTAATAAAATTTTAGAAAATCTGAGATTTTATGACAAGGCAAGGTTAGTTTGTGTTGTAAAATGTATTGTGGTTTGACTCTCAAAAAAAAAATAAAAAAAATAATGCAAACAAAATGCTTTAACATAACTTTAAAATGAGTTCAAATTTTACATCATTCTCCCCTGACTGGAGTGACAAAACCCAACATGCACATTTTTGGATGAGTGGGATTTTCAGCCTATAAGATTTTTGCTGTGGGTGGGGCTGAAATTTGGTACTTTGCTAGTTGAGGGTGTAACCAATTAGGAAAAAAAACTCAGATTAAGATGGAGAATTTATTAGCTTGCTGCTTTGCCCCTGATGAGGACATGTGTTTGATTGGAGTTTTGTACTTTTTATTAGATTCTAAGTTATGATAAATGACAATGATTTAAGTTTTATCACTTTTGTTACTTTTTAATTAAAGTGCGACGAACAGGCCATTTTGGTTTAATTTCACCTGTTATTAATTTCTGAGATTTCTGATTTGTATCTTGGTGTAGTCACAGCTAATCTTTAATTGCTGCTGTTTAGGCCGCAGAAGGAGGTTGATTAGCTGACCGGATTTCTGGGCTCTTTCCTGTTTGTGTGGCAATGGCCACTCATCTCTGCTGGCAGGGACTAGGAGCAAAGAAGCGTCAGGAGATATTTAATTAAGACAACAGTTCAATTAACAGCTCAATTAGCTGAGGTAATTAGAAGCTCTGTTGGAACAAAAGCCAGCACACTCAGTGGGTCCCTGTGCAGAAGCAGGGTGGCTCAATTCTGCCATCGGCATCATAATCCTGCTTAAGCACTGGACTGAATTTTCACCTTGAGTGCCTGGAGTGGGAATCTTGTACAAACCTACAAATTAGGCATGCTAATTTCTTGAATGCTTTGAGGATCTTTCTGTTAAACTGAGTAAACTTTGGATTGGCATGCCATTCTTTCCATAACAGGACCTATAAATACCCATCAGTTTGCTTTGGTTTGACTGTGTTTTGACTAAGCTATCTGTGCCTGAGTATGACTATGTTCTGCCACCATCCCAAGCATCTGGTGGACCACTGTAGTTTATAGTTATTTTTTTTATGCCATCACCAGAGCACCTGTGACAATACTAAGCTTGTTTTAGATTTAACAGGGTCAGTTTTAATAACAATAATAAATAATAATAATAAATACATTTATAATGACTTTAATATTCTATGACAAGGACGTTTTTAAGTTCTGAATTTATTTTAATATTTTTTTGTTTTGTTTTGGCATAAAATATCAGGATGTATCTTTCCTGATATCATGAAGAAAATAGGCTTCAAATTCTAGCATACTCTTTTATTTAATATAATTTCTTAGATTTTTTTTTTTTTTTTTTTTTTTTTTTTTTTTTCTTTTGTTTTTTATGATATCATATGCTTATTAATACATTAAAAACCTTTATGGTCCATTAAAATAAATCATATGGTCAAACTAATATGCAGAGGAAACAGACATAAATAAACATATAACAGGAAATTATGTAATAAAGCAGACCCACACGACTGAGTGTCAAGGTCAGTAAGTCATTTTTATGATAAGGCATGGCAAGATTAGTTCAGGTTGTAAAATGTCATGTTTGACTCTCTCAAAACCTAATGATAAGAACGTCTTTTGATTATGATACTTGACATTAAAACATAACATTAAACATTTCTTGAAAATGATATAAAATGTCTTAAAACCATATAAATCCACCTTGAATACTAGGATTTCTATTCTAGGTACTTAGTACATATGTTTTAATGTAGATTTCTAAAAGATTCTTTCTTTTTTTATTATTTTTTTTTTTATCTTGTACATTCTTATTTGTCATTGACTCTCTATTTCATCTGCCAAAACTTATCAGGAAGACCAGATAGTCCTACACTTGATCTACAGTAGATTTGATAGAATAAATTGCAAAGAACAGGATGTTGGCAAAACTGTAGTCTATCATTTCCACAACACCCTTTAAAAGCACCTTCAGCCATCAGCTAGAGACACCATACTCCATGTTCTTGTATTGACTGTGGTGTGTGTTGGCCTCCTGTAGAGGGTAGAGATCACAGAGGGCGCAGCTGCTATGTTTAGCCCAGTCCTTGTGTGCCTATGCTTGGTACGGCCTCATTCCCTGAAGCCTGGCTCACCTAATCAGCCCTTGTGTAAATCACCAGGTGAGGCTCCTTATTTGCTGTTGTGCATAGACTGAGATCTCCAGCATTAGTCCCATTCGGAGTGCCGCTCAACACCTGATGACATGTCCATCAAGACACAGCCTTGTATCTGTAGCAGATGGGGTGCTGACCTCAGGGACTTTTGGAGGCGGCATGTGGGACTGTGCGTTGGCTGTATTGGTGAGGAGAGAAAATTCACAGCCACGGTTCTGGTCTACAGCATCTCGCTGTAATGAGATCTGCAAAAGCTGAGGCCAGCTGGGCACAGCAGGGCAGGTCAGGACAGGGCAGGAGAGAAATATGTAGACCTAGTAGAGTTAGACTTACAGATGAGATAAGCTCATTTTTGAGACCTGCTGCAGATGCAGGGCAGCAAGCTTATTTATATGGTCTGAAACACTGGATGTACATGGTTGGAGCCAAGAATATGTCTGTTTCTAGTTGTTTGCAGGATTATGGGCTTCCATTCTTGTTTATTTCATATTAATAGTATTATAGTTACTAGACGCTTTGAATATTATGGCTTAAAATTGGTGAGTGGAGACTTTTTATAGCCCTTTACTTATAGATAAGTTATTTGTTATTAAAATCATCATGAAATCAAGATCGACCATATTTACTTCCTTGATAAGCATTCCTGGTTTTATTGTGCACAATCAATGGGTATTAAATATAAATGTAAATCTTGCATCAAGACTTCTGGAATTATTTCATGTTTCGGCTAATGTCACCAGTCCCTCTTTATTTTCCTGGTTTTATTGTGCACAATCAATGGGTATTATATGGTACCCATACTCGGAATTGGTGCTCTGCATTTAACCCATCCAAGTGCACACGCACAGCAGTGAGAAGTGAACACACCGTGAACACACACCCGGAGCAGTGGGCAACTATATATCCAGCGCCCGGGGAGCAACTGGGGGTTCAGTGCCTTGCTCAAGGGCACTTCAGCCATGGGTATTGAGGGTGGAAGAGAGCGTTGTTCATTCACTCCCTCCCACCTACAACTCCTGCCAGCAACGAGACTCAAACCTGCGACCTTCGGGTTACAAGTCCAAATCTCTCACCATTAGGCCACAGCTTCCCCATCGGCTAATGTCACCAGTCCCTCTTTATTTGTCGGCTAATGTCACCACTTTGCCAAAGGGCAAGTTATTTATTTTTCATTGGCTAAAGTTAAAAAATATAGATGTTTTTTATTAAATTTATTTTTTTTATTTTTTATATAAATATAGAATCATTACCCTAATTTTTTTTAATTGAATAAATATATTAAATATATCAAATGACTTCTCGGAAGAAAATTTATGAAAGTTTTTCTTATTGAATATTCTGTTTCACTTTGAAATACATATAAGGAAGTAAATGGGTTGCAAACACTGTTTAATGTCACTTAAAGGATTAATCCTGGTTTAAACCAAGATCAAATTATAGCATTTGCAGCATGATGCTGATTACCACAAATAGTTTTTTTTTTTTTGTTGTTTTTCCCTTTTTTTAACACATTGTTTATACCTTGTGGCTGTACTATTGAAACACTGAATATTTTATTGTTTATGGATTAAACCCATTCACTTCTATAATAAGTGCCTCATTGTAACCCAGCTTTCTGTTTAGTTTTTTTTGAAAAGGAGGGATAAGTCAATTTTTGTGTGTGTGTTTATGCCACAAGTGCTTTTGATCAAGTGAACCAAACCCAGAATATTCCTTTAAAGGGGTCATATGATGTTGCTAAAAAGAACATTATTTTGTGTATTTGATGTAATGAAATGTGTTTAATGCGGTTTAAGGTTCAAAAAACAGATTACTTTCCATATAATGTATATTATTGTTTCTCCTCTATGCCCCGCCTTTCTGAAACGCATCGATTTTTACAAAGCTCATCGGTCTGAAAGAGTGAAGTGTGCTCTGATTGGCCAGCTATCCAGTGTGTTGTGATTGGCCGAATGCCTCAAGTGTGTGATGGAAAGTTAAGCCCCTTAACATACTATGCTGTCTCCCAGCATCACGAGACTCAGTCCAGCTGCTCTGCTCGTGCACATCCCATCATTGGTTCTATTTTAGCAGTTCAGTCAATGTACTGTTAGGAGTAACTGAATAACTCGGGACACTGGTTTATTTTGCATCAGAGGGAGTGTAAGGCACGTTTATAAACCGAATAACTTAAGTAATTTGTGGATTCCTTCGTACTAAAGATGCGAACCGTTTCGACCAGTTCACTAAGAAGATCCGGTTAAATAGAAAGATTCGTCTGAGATCCGGACATAACTAGACGAGACAAAACCAATAAAACCCATTGTAAACGAGGCATTTGTTGCATCCAGTGGGGATATAATTACTGATTATAATGACTTATACTGTCTTTTTACGCATTGTGTTGCTTATCGTGCTGCGTAAACATAAAACCTTGTCTGCATTTGTGATCTGAAAAGCAACAAACCTACTCTACTGCTCAAACTTGCGTTTGAATTAAAATGGGCAAATTATTTAAATATAAAAAACGTACTTACAGGCTGTGAGTCAGAAGTGCCAGACTGTCCTTGCAAAGTTTGAACTGCCCAACTTTATAGAAACAGCCGTTGTGCCACAGACGCATTGCAGGCTACTGGTTCAGGAAACAGTCCTCATCTTCCATAAAATGCACAGCACACATCTGAAAACTTGGGTTGGACTGTTCTGGAACAGTGTTGAAATACAACTTAACCACTGATTTCTAGTCGTGTCCTCTGTTGGAAGGCCAAACAAAGTAGTTTTGCTTTCACAACAAAACACACAGTGACTCCACAACATGGCAGCGGCGGCAAGAGTGAGAATAAAAGTTACGCCTTCTTTCTTTGCGCGAACATTTGGGCGGCGTTATGCAAATCCTCCCACATAGTGATGTAGACATGTGGGGGCGTGTTAGAACGAGCCATTTTAGGGGGGTGTGGTTGACTCTTAAATTTTATAAAGAATATCTCTTTGGGTTTGAGACTTTAGTCTTTGCAACTTTACAGATCTTCTTTATGCACCAAGAGCTTGTAACACTCCAAAGAGAAAGGAACATTTGAAATCGCATCATATGACCCCTTTAACATCCAAATAATACCAATTTTATCCCAGACTAACCAAGATGATCCCGTGTTCTGAAACAGAATTCAGTGTCAATGGATCTCACAAAATTGTGGTGAATCTTGTGACAGGATGAGTTGCTGTTCGTCACTAACAGTCGAGGGCTGAGGGCTGTTGCCACATGCCACATGTTGCCCTGCACTTCCCCCGCTGTTACCTCATCACACCCCGACAGCTGGGCCTCCAGACCACTTTCTGACAACCGCAGTCTCTGCAGGGCATGTGACTGCATCGCCAGTGGACTGGTGTTAGCTTAGCGCGGGCCTGAACTCCAGGCTTCCTGTCAGCAGCCCTCATCACTTCCTACTGTTGGTGTGAGTTGCGCCCCTCATCCTGCCAGCTGCTTCTGAACATAGAACAGGAGAATCATGCTGAAAACATGGTGTTCCTGTGACCTTTCCCCATTTCTTTAATTCAGTATTAACAACATAAGCATCATCTGAATTAGCACTGAGGCTAAACGCATATTTATGGTATTGATCTTCACAGTGTACCTGTGAAAAACTGTTAGCATAACACTATTATGTGAGTTCCACATCTGTTCATGTGTGTTAATGGGAATTTTTAAACAGTTTAAAGTAAAGTTTGTGAAGCTTTGTCCTTGTACTGATTTAGGACAGCACTTTTCTGGAGGCTATGTTAACAGTGACTTTAAATGAAGGGCGGTTGTTAAAAAGAAAGAGACAGAAAGACACAATGTGTGAGAGTGAATGCTGATAGAGGTATTATGATTCACTTCCTAGTCAGCTAGGGTCACGTTCACACAGTCAAGCAATCAACTAGCTGATAACTAGCTAATTTTTAACCTAAAAATCACACAGACACAATGCACAAGACATGAGTTTATGTGGCATACGTATACACATGAATATTTTTTTCAGCTATAGAAAAGCGTAGAAAAGTGGTCATGTTACCCAAAACATTAATGTTTACTATGTTATATTGTTAAAGGCAGCTGCACAGACCATTTACAATGACGTTAGACAAACAGTTTTATCCAAATAAACTTGCACTGCATTATTAAAGACATGCATTTTTATTGGTTTATGCATGTTCAGTTGGGAATTAAACCCATGATCTTGGCGATGCTAGTGCGAATCTGTACTGTTTACGCCTCATAAGAGCACATGGAAGAGTTTTTTTTTGTTTTTTTTACACTTCTTCTGTTTATGTAAATGATGTAAAAATGTTAAAGATGTTACAATACTATTTATGCTTTTCACAGTTTATGAAAATTAACAACAACAAAGTTGTTAAAGGGATAGTTCTCCCAAAAATGAAAATTACCCCATGATTTACTCACCCTCAAGCCTTCCTAAGTGTATATGACTTTCTTCTTTCTGACGAAAACAATGTGAGTTATATTAAAAAAAAATATATCCTGGCTCTTCTAAGTTTTATAATTGCAGTGAATGGGGTTGAAGATTTTGAAGTCCGATAAAAATGCACAAATCCATCATAAAAAGTGCTCCACCCAGCTCCAAGCAGTTGATAAAAGCCATCTGAAGCAAACCAATGCACTTTTGTCAGAAAAAAAATCATATTTACAACTAAATAAACTCTAATCTCTAGCTTCCACTAATTGTCATATGCACGTTCATGAGAGATTGCCATTTGTACTGAATTCAGTTAAGGCCAATTTTTGACCTTCATCATTAAAATCGTATCCAGATTTTTAACATAATGAAGGGGTTGAAAGGGGAAGTGTAGAATTTTTTGGTAACTATTGTAAAAAAAATAACCACAACCGCATATGAAATTGTGTATTTTAAGTCTATGATATTCAGCGAAGAGCTTATCTACTGTTGATTAACTGCATTCTCTATGTATTCAGGTTTGTAGTATGAATATATTCCTGGGCATACTAACATCTTCCATTTTGGCATTTGACCTGGATGTTCTTTGACCTTTGACATACAACCAAATGTAAAAATAATTATCTCTTGTGTTAAAACAGTGACCATTTAACAACTTGCTTGGTACTTATGACAGTTTCAATCTGGCAAGCCTCTGTGGCCTCATGCAATAGTAAAGTGTAGGATACACTGGTTGAGATGCTTAAACAAATTGACTTGTTTTGTTAGCTCCACAAGGTTTGAGTTATCTCTGAATATCAATTTAGGATATGAAAAGAATTGTAACATTTTAAAATTTACACACTTTACCCTTAAGCTTACTTTTGACTGTGTGTGTGTGTGTGTGTGTGTGTGTGTGTGTGTGTGTGTGTGTACGCGCATTTAAGAGCAGCACTGAACCTTGGCATTAGAGAAATAGGTCAACCATTTTCCCCCGGGGAAACCTGCACAGTTTGCATTCTAATAGCTGATACACACTCTTTTCTCCTTCCCACCATTCCAGGCCGCACCATTTTCATCTACTGTATTTTGCAGTGTCTCCCTGCCCTGCCTGAAACCTTTCAACAGTATTGGTCATTTATAATGATAATAAGAGATCTGGCTCTTTAAAAATGAATGGCGTATCTGTTTCTGTGTATGTGCGTGTGTTTCAAAGGAAAGTGCAGGCTACAGAGAATTCCAGCACAGTCCTTTAATTGGCCTGAAGTCGTTTCTCCGGCCGTGTGTTATCTGAATAATGCATGGCCTTTCTTAATGAAGCATGCTCTTGTTGTTTTACTTCTGTAGGATATAGGGTAAAATTAGCATAGTCCTGTGTCTGCATCTTAATTGACTCTGATAATCAAGCTCTTGCTTTGTTTACAGCTTCCCACGGGTCTACTGTTTACGGTCCGACCCCATAATGCCAGTTTACCTCTAGCACATTTTGGGTCAGCTTCCCACGGGTCTACTGTTTACGGTCCGACCCCATAATGCCAGTTTACCTCTAGCACATTTTGGGTCTATCTTTCTATCTATCTATCTATCTATCTATCTATCTATCTATCTATCTATCATAAAATTTGCAAATCTTATTGTCTAAAGATAGTGATAGCTATATCGTGTGTTTTTTTTTTTTTTTTTTTTTTGAGGGTGCAGGTGGTGTATCTCATGGAGTGGAAATAACTCTCTACCTCTTTCTTTGGTGTGAGGAAAATGGGAAGTCAGCAAAGATTATATACCCTAATGGGAACCTGGGAACATTGACCATGTCCTTCATTTGTCATATTCACAGAAATTCTGCTAACCTCATGTTTTAACCCTCATGCACCGTTGAGATTGACTTTACTTTTTTAGGTCCCAAAGAAATCAAATAAAAATGTTATTTTATTTTAATTTAATTTATGTTAACCCTCTAAAAGCCCACTATGGTAATATTGGATCAGTTTGGACTTAACTTAACAGCAACAAAAACACATTGCAGAAACATGAATTAAAACAGTTCACTGGATGTATAAGGTTTGTAAAATTATGATCCTAGTACTTCACTATTAAGTATGCTTTTCAGATATTAAAAGGGTCGTGGGCCTCTTAAAAACAGAATTTGAGGGTTAAATAACCATGGAGCTAAAATAGCTCCCCTCATATTTCAGTGTAAACCATCAATCTGTCCTGTTGTGTTTGAAGCATTTTGTTAGCATATTTATCATTGTGTGGAACGCTTCCCGAAACTGTCGCTCCATATTTCAAAGCCAATGCATACTGAGCTGGGTGTCCCTTTAACAGATTTCATCCAAATACAAACACCACATGGTCACATACAGTATGAGCCTATTTTCGGTCACAGTCTCTGAAAGACCTTAAAGATTGCAAACTTGGAGGTGGAACATTCCAAAGTCTCATCAAGGCATGCAGAACGGATTCTGCTAATCCAACGGTGGAGTTTCTTTCATCTATTCGCTTTTGCCTGAGAGCGCTCTCATCTGTTTCCAGTGTGAGTCCTGAGAGAAAACGGGCAGGTGGGCTGTGTGAACACTACACATCAACAGTCTATCCAAGAATAGTTAAGCAGATCTCACACAGTTTACCAGATCATTTTTTTCCGGCCTTATTTTACTAGGACCGAGATCAGGACTGAATATATGTTTATTTTATTACGGCAGTGCTTTGTCATCTGCTTGTAATTTGGCCCACTGTAAAGGTGAATAGAAGCTCATCCTCAATTAATTAATGATGTTTGTGTTACGCATGTTGTACGCATTTGTTTTTAGATTGTTTTATGTATGTTGATTGTTTTGTTTTAATATTGTTGTTTGATTTGTTTTTTTTGTGTTACGCATATATATATATATATTATAATAATTTGGTTTATTTACTATAACATAGACGCATGTTGTACGCATTGATTCTTAGATTAACTAATATAAGTGAAAAGTTATTGTAATATTATATATAACCCCTTTAATTAATGATTAATTCAAGTTTTTTTGTGCTTAAAATTCTATACATTTCTCATCTAAAACATAAGATGAATAAGAAACATTGCAAGATTTAAAACAATCTTTTTAAAATGTTATCTAATAATCTAATCTAGATTAGGCAATTGTTACAATATTGGCAATTTAGCATTTTAAATTTAGACAACATATTTAATTAAAATGAAGTAATTGGTCAATAATTGATTAAAATAATTGCAATGCAACTTGGTATTTTTTTTGGTTACACAATCCAGTATTTTAGTATCAATGGGAGATTTAGATTTATTGAATTAAGATTTTTAATCAGATAGTCATTTTTAGTATTTTTTATTTCAGTTAACATTTATTTAATTTCATGTAACTTTGATGTAAGTCCTGTTTAGTTGTAGTTTATTGATTCAAACATTTCATTTTTACAGTGTGGTCATGACAGCTACAAGGCAAGAACTCTAGTGTTAAAATTAGCATTAACATGTAATATTATTTCAAAATTATTTCTCAAAATTATTTGAATTTAATTTCAGTTTTGGTTTGTGGAATGAAAGGAATTAATACATATAGTTGTTATGTTTTTCAAAGTTATTTTTATGGTCAGTTTGGTTTCTCCGCTCTCCTTGGAAAAGAAAGTTTTGTCAAAGTAATTGACTTTTCAGCTTTTCCCGAGTTTATACACTTATCTCTGCTTCTCAGCCTAGAGGGAGAGAGAGAGACTGTGAATATACGCGCACTGAATTATTTAAGGCAGATCTTGTGATGGCGGAAGATTCAGACAGCTGATTTTGGCAGCCATTGGAATACCTGTCAATTCACACATTCTGTGCTGTCTACCAGGTTTAGACAACTCTTCTGTTTTTTTCTGTCTTGGCCAGAAACACAGCCTGGCAAAGGATCAAAAAAAGAAAGAAAAAGAAGTGCAATCACAAGACATTTCTTCTACAGGCGAACTTTGCCAATCTAATTAGTGGGTTTAGACTACTGTCTACAGTAAGTGCGTATTTTGCGCTTGTAACAAACTACCCTGCTTTTAATGACATCTTTTTTTTTTTTTCAGTCCGTGTCTGAAGGTTGATCTTGCCAATCTAAAGTTGTCCGCCTCCTCACTCGTACTAAAAGATCTGCTCTCATCATTCCCATTCCCGTCACCTGCGCTGCTTACCTATTTCTTACTGCATACAGTATACAATCCTCATCCTTTATCCCCAATATTTGTCTGAGCTACTCCACCCCTGTCCATTCTCCCATGGATTAGAGCTTCAGTACCTCTGTGAAGTCTCTTCCCTCTCTTTTGTCAAACTCTTCAGTCTCTTCTCCCTCTTCTATACTCTCACATAGCAGTTTAATGATCCTTTCCTTCTGATGATGATTTACTTAATTATTAATTTTTTCCCCATGTTTTAAGTTTTCTCACCACTCTGCATTTGCTTTGTTTGTTTTTCCCTTCTGTCTCATGTTGTTCCCATGATGTATCTTTTTATCTTCTTTTGATTTGTAATTTTTCTGTAATTGATTGCTCTTCACAATGTTTTCTGTTAAGCAAATTTAAATCCTAGAAAGTTCCCATGAAGTAGTAGCAATAACAATAATAATAATCATATGATGTATAATCTGCCACCAAAATATATTTGATAAGAGTCAATAATTACTATATATTTTTATAATTATTAATGTTTCTGTTAATCATTGTGGACTGAAGAAATCTACATGACAAAAAATATTATTCTAGCGAGCTGGCAGCAGGAAGATTGGCACGTATATAATGACTTTGACATATTCCTCTTCATTTATTATTTTGTTGTTATTGCTGTGAGCCGGGTGTCGAGGGCCCGTTCATTATGCTTACTATTATTATATTCGCATTATTGATTATGCTTATGAAAACAACAGAATGAAAATATGTCATATTTTAGAATGTGGCTCAGCTGTGTTTAAAAACATTGGAACAAAATTATCGTACCTACACAAGAGATTTATATAATGCGGCAAGTAGTATTTTTTTTATGATAAAATCAATAATAATAATAATCAGATCAACACATTCTAGAAAGAAGGCCTTTGCATTATTGCGAATATAGTTGAGTGTTATTATACTATTATTATTACTAATACATGAGAATCAGACATATAGGAATCTGCCCCCAAATTTCAATTTGCTTAACAGAAGATAACGCTATGTGAAGAGCAATTAGTTACAGAAAAGACAAAGATTATTATTCTAAAATTATTACTACAGTTTTGCTATTCCTAAAGGGCCTCCTCCATGCGCCGTGAAAGTTAGTATCGCCCATGGGAATAAAGTTATTGTAACTCAGGCTTAAAAATGTGTAGTGTTTGTAGTCCTAGTGAACACATCTGAAGGCCAATATTCCACTTGGGTGTGGCAAAATGCCTCGAAGCGCCACCTATAAGTTTCAACGGACGTGCCTAGCTACGTTTCACGTAATACAAAATACACATGTAACATAATAACAAAAAATCTTGGTACGAAATAATAATAATAAGTCAATGAATAATAATATTATTAACGAATTAGAGATTTATTATTCTAGGAAGTTGCATTTATTATTATTTTTATTGCTCACATTTGTTTCGCCATGAGAAAGGAAGTTGCTATAACTCAGACATACTACTACATGTTTACTCCTACTACTACTACTATTATTATAACAACAAGTGAATACATTTTCCTAGAAAGAATTTTATATTTCAAAACTAAACTTTGCGATGTTTTGTGAATCTTGATTATAGCCATTGACAAAGTTCGATGTTCGCCATAAAATAATAACATCCAACAACAACAGCAGTTATAAATTATTTTTTGTGAATTTATTTTATTTTTTTTTATAATTTTATAATAATAACAACAATAATAATAATAAAACATTCTAGTAATTAAAAATACTTTTTTGAGAATTTATTATATATTATTATTATTAAATATGTCTGATTGATCTGAATCATCATGACATTATTAGTTAAGCTGGCCGCAGGAAGATTTATATTGACATATTACTTATTATTATTATTACGCAATATCTCGCCGTTATTTTTAGCCACCCGGTTATTATTGCTTGTTGCTGTTATCATTATTACTTACTACTACTATTATTATTACTACTACTACTACATGAGAACATTCTAGGATTTAAATTTGCTTAAAAGAAAGCACTGTGAAGAGCAATAAATTACAGAAAAGTAAAAAAAAAAAAAGATAATTATAAAATTATTACTACTGCTACTCCTCCTCTTCCTGCTACTGATAAGATAATTATAAAATTATTACTACTGCTACTCCTCCTCTTCCTGCTACTGATAATAATAATAATTATAATAGTAGTAGTATTAATTATTCTAGGAAGTCTTTTGATAATTATTCTATTATAGTATTTATTTGCTCAGTGTTGTTATTGCTGGAGATGATTAATTATTCTAGGAAGTTCATTAATTGTTGTTATTGCTGTTGTTATCTATTATTATTATTTGCTCAGTTTGGCCAGCTAAGGATCAAGAGGAAGTTATGATAATATCATAAACATCAAATATAATAAAAGTTAAAAGAAGCACATGTCTGGCCATATTCTGTCTCCGTGCTTAAAGGGGTTGTGGGGGTATGTAATAAAGGTTGGGAAACTCTGACCTAGACAGTCAAATAGCCATCATTCTTCAAATAAAAGCAATAACATCACGGTAACACGGTGATGTGAGACCAGAGCTATTCTGCCTCATTGTTGGTTTGAGCACCATCATCAGTCTCCGGCTAATGGGACTGTTGGTGTGAATCTGGCAGTGACCAGAGCTCAGTGTGCTGAGTAAAGGGTTATGGCCAGTACGCTCACCCTGGTGGCAAAGAGCGACCAGAGATGTCCAGTATCAAGTCAAAGCCAGACACTCTCAGTCAGAGCTGCTATACACTCGTCTCGACAGAATATTATAATAAACTGTGTGTGACTTTTAGTGATGAGATTTGGCACAAGTCAAGGCCTGTCTTTGGCTTACACCTGATACTCAGGATGTAGAGTGTAATGCCTAAAGGTTTTGAACAGATGAACAAGATATTCAAGATTTTATTTATTATGTTTCAAGCAGTTGTCCTTAGAAATCCCCTGATATTTTGACATCTTATTTATGATTTAGTATGAAGGTGACTCAAAAAAGATGGGGGACTTTTTGGGTGTTGTTTCATAGGGAAATGTCCCTTAGTAAACACCAAGATTTAGTATTTCCTATAATCATCTATACTCATCATCTCATACCCTGACACAAAACGGTTAACAAAGCATGATGTTTACAAATGCTAACAAGCAGAAACACAGACAAAAGGCTGTTAACTGTAGGGCATCCAGCTGAAAACATCTCAAAAATAACAAGGAAGTGATTAATCGGGTTTGGTTTCATGAGAAATGCTTCATAAAACAATGAAGTGAGACTTTCTCTTCTAAAACGCAAATTAATAAACCACATATTGTTTTCACAAGAGTAGTGACTCACATATATTGCTGAAAAAAGCCCTGAAATGAAAACCAAATAAAAAGATCCCTCTCACTTCCTTTTCTCAAAGTTGAAATGTGTAATTCCTGTGCCAATATCATCAATAAATGAAACTTCAAACATAAAAACTGTTTTCAAACAGGTTTCCCAAACAATCTCATCTACCACCGGTTGGCCAAACAAATAGCCCCGCCCACAAACTCATCTCATTTGTTGAGTGAAAGTTGCTGTTATAGTCATTTTTTACATTTGTTTTGGTAGTCCCACAGAGCCACAATATTTACACTTTATTTGAAAAAATCACTTTACAAATGGCTTAGTTTTAGTTACATATTATTATTATTCTATGATAGAAAAACACATTTTAACAGTGAAAAAATTACACTTTTCAGCCTTAAATCATCAGTGAATGTGGATCCACATGAGCAGCAAATGAACTATGTTGAAGGCAGATGCTCTTTGAGCTGCCAGACCTTTGTTGCTCGGTGGAAAACAATGAATAATTCTCTTTATGCCACATGTGGGTGTGAAATGGGGAGAGAAAACGGCAAGAGTATTATGTGTTCGCCAGATCAAACAGCCCTGCGAGCGCTTTATGATCACCCTGACTAACAAGGCACCGGCACAAAGGCAGAAAATCGCAGGAATGTTTGTTTGCATACCCAGCCCTACTTAGACATCCTGAACCTCTCACTAAGGTTATGCGCCTGTGTTTTTGTGTCTGTTTATGTGTGTGCGCACATTTGTTTGGTTCCCCAGTAAGTGACAGCTGTGTCTCTTGTAAGACGTCTTGTTTCTTATCCCGGATAAACATCCTCTATTTGTCTGACACTTGGATATTTGTCAATATGTCTGCTTTGATGGAATAAATTTTATCTCCATGTTTACAATGAATGTGATATGCTTGCCAGTAAATTTAAATACGTACTTTGCCATATATGCAAAAGAGTATTTTTTTTTTTTTTAAGAATTATCGTGACATTTAAAGGGATATTTTTTTTTTCATATATATAAAAATAATAACTCTTTTATCGTTTGTTTACCCTCATGTTCTTCCAAACGTGTTTGACTTTCTTCATTCTTTTGAATACAAAAGATAACTTAAATATTAATTGGATTGAATATGTTTAGGATACTTTTATGGTGTTTTTTCATTCAGTTTTTTCCCCAATTGATTAAATTAAAAGAGTGGCAAAGATATTCCTTAAAAATTAACCTTTGGAATGATATGATGGTCAATGACATATGTGACATTGACAAGTGTGTTCATAATAAAAAAAACACCTTTTTCAATATAGGTCAAGAGATACAATCTTCTAGTCTAAAAAGTTAAAAAAAAAAAAATTCTGCATATTGGATTTTTTTATTATTTTTTTTATTTTTTTTTTATTTGTACAACCCCTCCCCCCAATATAATTAGTTTTTAGTATTTTTTAAAATACTAAGTAATTTGAAATAATTTTTATTAAGGTTTATTAGGATTTCTTTCTGTTATTATTATATCAGGACCTTTTTTTGACTTTATATCCCTCTAAAAACATCAGAATTTTGATATTTCAAACTAAATGTCAAACTAAAATATCAGTATTTTAGTAAAAAAAAAAAAAATAAAATGGAAATCATAGAAGAGATTTATTTAAGTCGTTAAGTTTGAGCTGCGTTTTTAGTGTATTTATTGAATAAATAATAGATCTGGACAAAAAAATGAACATCATGGCATTGAGAGTAAGTTATTGGTGACTCAATTTAAATTTTTGGACGAACTAAACTTTTACGTCTTGCTGAAGCTTTAACTTTAAATAGGAGCACTTTAACCTCTTTCTCTTTGTTTGTCTTTCACTTGGTCTTGTTACCTAGACACCGATGTCTCACTAAAATAATTCTCTTCCTCCCCTTTCCTACTTCCATCCGCTGGGCACATTCCCAGGCTGTACTGCCGGAGACAACCAACTACTGTATTACATATACAACAGCGTTTACATCCATCAGAGGGTTCCCTTTTCACCAATTAACTTACAACTTCACGAATGCTCTATAACTACGCTTTTATGTCCAAGTTTTTTGATGACAACCAAATAAAGGAAGAATTACAAAGAGTGGGCGTCTATCAGCGAAGGGCTGTAATCAATCCTAAGAACCCCCCGCCATGATACGGGGGTCTCGCTGAACACAAATGTAATGTAGAAACAGATCTAGACAGGAAGCTTTATTATTACAGAATGTGCCAGGAGGTGCAGTCACTCAATGAGAAAATGATGCAGTGTGTGTGTTTAGCGTGATTGGGTTTAGAGAGAGAGGAATCCAATAAAGACAATGGAGAAGGCCTTGTGTAAAGTGTAGAGGGCGGGCTGCTCTGTAGTGTATTCATATTAAAGACTGCAACGCTGGGAGGGGAAGTGATTACTGTCAGTAACTCCACAGGAAATGTTGCATCTTACTGACATTTAGAAATCATTTCAGCAGCTGGGAACAATAAAAAAGTGAGATTGTGCAATAATTGGCTTGCCTCGCAGGCTTGCAAACAGGGAAAAAAAGGAAAAGGAAAGAAAAAAGCAATAATAGATGTTACCTCCATTTCCCCGCACACCCCCCGCTGCTTTAAAGCTTTATCACTTATGAGACACAAAAGTAGATTCAGTGTTTAACAAGCTTGGGTCGTATGTGCAAAGATGTGTTTTTTGGGGGGTGGTTCAGAGTGGTTGGGGAAAATCATATTTGGGTGGTATTTTGGGGTTAAGGGAAACCAGGGGTGATGTTAAGGTGGGAAACATATTGATGTGAAACATAATAATGTTTTGAGATGATGTTTGTTTTGTGTTTGGTTATGTTTTTGTTTCATGTTGTTTTGCATGGTTTTGTTTTGTGTTTAGCTGTGTTTTTGTTTCATTTTTTATTTTTATTTTTTTGTATGGTTTTGTTGTTTTGTGTTTGGCTGTGTATTTGTTTCAATTTCTTTTCTTTGGTTCTGTTTTGTGTTTGGCTGTGTATTTGTTTCAGTTTGTATTGTTTTGTATGGTTTTGTTGTGTGTTTGGCTGTGTATTTGTTTCAGTTTGTATTGTTTTGTATGGTTTTGTTGTGTGTTTGGCTGTGTATTTGTTTCAATTTGTTTTGCATGGTTTTGTTTCGTTTTATGTTTGGCTTTATTTTGTTTCATTTTTTTTTGGTTGTTTTGTGTGTGTGTGTGTGTTTTGATCATAAAAGATAAAACTAATTAAATCTCTTGTCATTTATTTGGTTTTTTTTTGTTTCATTATATATATAGATATATATATATATATATATATATATATATATATATAAGAGCTCAAGTCTATCACTGGCCTATTGTAGTCTATATCCCTAAAATATGAAAAGGTGTATTTTTAAAACAATTAGTGATTTTTATGACATGATGACAGTACTCCTAGAATTAATTACTTTTTAGAAATTTTGAAAAAGATCTCTGTAGCGTGACTGTCTCACATACCTCGAGTGCTCGCACTATTTTAAGCATTCATTTGAAAAGCAGAAAAAAGGGTGATTTCCCTTGCTGTGGAGGAAAAAAGAGAAAGAAAAAGTAGAGGAAGAGGAAGACCTCGCTTCACCGAAAAAAAAAAAGTTGTGTAGTGCAGAACACTCCGGAAGCCTGCTGCGCCAGATATAGCAGGTGAGCGCAGTCTTCCGGGAGACTTTCTCTTCTGTTACGGCTTTGAAGAGGAGTATCAAAAAGCTGCTCTCACACTCTTTCATCTCCTCTGGCCCGTGCCTCTGCTGGCCAGGTGTTTTCCCCCAGAGGGCTTTCTCTAATCTCTCTCTCTCACTCTCTCTCTCATTTCACTGTCCTATAAGCTACTGTCTTTACAGCACCAGGTTTGATTCTCAAAATGACAGTATAGTCTATGTATAGACATGCACGTGTGTTTGCACACTAATTGTTATGGTTATCACAACTTTGGCGTGGGTGGAATCAGGTGGCATTTAAAAGCACTGCTTGATCATGTATTGAGAAATTACAGAATGACTGATATGACATGAGAGGATAATGTATCATAAATATCTGTACTGACAATCCTGCATGTGTATCAGGGGGCATCAGCAGTGACATTTGAAGAGTGATGGCTTGAATGTCACTCTTTACATAATGCAGGATGGAAAGTTTCCGTTTCAAGGTTGTGACTGAAGATCAGATGCACAGTCAGCTTGTCTTTTCAAAGCATCAGAAAGTCTGTATGGGGTGTTTGCTTGCTTTCACCATGTTTTAAATAAGATATATTCGAGAGATACCTAGTGAGCTGCATTGCTGTGTACTGTTTTTAACGGCAGGAACCTAACTGAAATGAAACCTCATAAGAGATGCTCTTCATAGGCAGCAACCTCCATACAGTATAAATATCTGGCCAGGCTGGTTTGTTGGCTGGTTTAAGGGGGATTCAGTTTTTTTCAGCTAGTCAGGGTGAGAGACAAGCTGGCATCTAAACAAGCTAAACACTAGCTTGCCTGACTGGGAGACCAGCTTACACCAGCCCAATCTGGACTTAACTAGTCTGCAGCCTGGATAAACTGGCTTTCAAATATTCTAGCCAAGTGTGGTCTCCTAGCCTGACCGGCTAAAAGTGGCCAAAAGCTCTTTGAAGCAAACAACCTGACATGCTTGGAGACTAGCAAACCAGCTTTGGCTGTTTAAAAATTATTTTTATTTATTTTTGTTGGTCCCACTTTATATTAGGTGGCCTTAACTACTATCTACTATGTACAACAAAAAATAAGTACAGTACTTATTGTGTTCATATTTTATTGCATAACACGCTGTGATTGAGGTGGGATACGGGTATGGTTAGGAACGGGTTAGGTGGTATGAGTAGGTTTAAGGGTTGGTTAAGGTGTAAGGGAATGGGTCAACAGTGTAATCATAAATGCAATTACAGAAATTAATTTTAGATTTAATTACATAAAGGTATTTTTTTAAATATAAATACAACATGTATGTACACAATAAGTGGATTTAATTACATAAAGGTATTTTTTTAAAGTACACGTACTAAAGGCCACCTAATATGTACACAATAAGTGGGACCTAGCTTATTTGGAATGAACCATTTTAACAGTATCTTTCAGGACAGAAGTATATTGTATATTTACTCAAAATGTATTTTTCCACTATCTTGGATAAATTATTATTATTATTTTTTATTTTTTGTCATGAATTCTGGAATATATATATATATATATATATATATATATATATATATATATATATATATATATATATATATATATATATATAAGCAGCTTAAATAATTTAACTGAAATAATATCTGAAATATAAAATAAACAAATAAAAAAAAAAATTAATCTAGATGCCAAAGCAACGTGCAATGTAATGTACTAAAATAAATGAAATAAAATTAAATTATATAGACATGTTTAAAAAAAAAAAAAAAATTGACTAAAACAAAAAAATGATTAAACTTCAACCAAAATTCAAATGCGAACAGAAAACATAAAAATAAAAACTAATTTAAAATGTTAACTAATTTAAAATACTAATAAAAACTATAATAGTATCTCAGTAATATCAGTTTAACACTGAATAGAAGGCTGCATAAGATTAATACTTTATAATGTTGTCTAGGTAGACGGCTCACTGTGTTTCAGAACAGAAATACTTTGCATTTTATTTTATGTCTTGTATTTTGGACAATTGCAAGTGCAGGAATATGTTCCTATTCAGATATCAATTATGTGTGGATGGTGCTTTATAAATGAGTATAACATCTCCTCATGGACCACTGGAACAAGATAACTGCATGTTCCAATAAATTATCGAAATGAGACGCATCACTATTACTAACATAATTATGTGACACTGTAGCACATGAGAGCTGTTTTTGAATATCTGGTCATGTCACTCCCGCAGCGGAGCGTTTAGCTGCGGCACGGTGATATATAGCTGACTGTAAATTAGTCATAGGGGAGTACAGCGTCTTGTTCAGGTGGGTCGCTCCTGTCAGTTAAACCACAAAGATAATGAGACCATAAAGATTCACCTGCACTCTCTGCCTGGGCCATTAGTGATGACATCACACCTGTGGGACACAAAAAAACGAAGCGGTGACGGTCAGGCGGCAAAGAATGGGCAATTAAAGTGTGATTTCAGAACCCTGCGGGGAGGAAGGGAGAGCATGGGGAGCAGAGGAGGGGGAAAAAAAGAAGGGAGGGAAAAGCTGATGTACAACGAGGCAGGCGGCAACGAGAGAGTGACTGTGAGTGAGAGAGTGGGTGTGTCGTGTCTGTCAGCTGTGCTTGGCTCCATCCTTCCCCTGATCAGCGCGCTGGCCCAGCCTGCCGGTTTCCAAACAAACTCGCCGGAACATGTTGCGCGCTCGGCCGTCCCTGCAGGCCCCCCTGCCGCGCTCCAAAGCTGCCGGCCACAATGCAAGCAGGTGGCCGTGCCGCCTCACTCAAAGAACGGGCACGCTGAGTGGGTGTCAGGCGGCAGAAAAAAATTCCAAAAATCCCCGCTGACCTCCAGCCTTGCCTGCGCTTGCCAAAAACGGCGATAGCAGTTTTGGGTCGAATGCTTTTTCTTTTGCTTTTTGTGTGATGGCGTATTGTGCAACACAAGTATGAGTTGTCATTTGCTCAGCTTGTTGTGGCGAGCCGGAGTTTTTGTGTGTGTGTGTGTGTGTCAAAGCGAAACTCGCAGGCCCAGGCCGGTAGCCTGACTCAGAGGGTAATGTGAGGAGCAGCGGTGGGAGAGGAGAAGAGTTGTAACTCTGTTAACTGATTTTTCCTCCTCCATCGTGGTGGCAGGTGCAGCTAAAGAGACAACAGCAGCAGTAAGCAGGTGATTTCCACCCTGACTCACATTCGCGCTGTCTGATTCCCCATCTGATCACGGTATCTCTCATTATTCAGACTGCAGTTGTTTTTTTCCGCAGCTGAGGCAACCGCCACTTCACCACAATACTTTAGCGTTTTGATTAATCAATCACAAACTAGAGACTGAATATATTTGAAGTGACACCTGCTGGAGTTTCTAACTGTCCAACACTGATCAGCTGCATGTGAAACTAAATTGTTTTGAGAATCGCATAGTTGGTGGGTTGACTGAATGACTAGTTGACTACTTGGGCTTAGAGGGAAATAAAATTCTGTCATTTTCTCACCCTCATGTCATTTTAAACATGTATGACTTACTTTCTTCTGAGATACACTGGACCACAAAGCAACACTGGACCCCACTGATTTTAAATGTATTGGCAAATGACATTTTTCAAAATATTATTTAAATCCCATAAATGACATCCAGCTTTAGGTTCAGCTATCCCAAGCTGGATTTGTTTAATTTCAACATTCTTGCAAATGCTAGACAAGAGTGCAAAGAAACGAAAGGTGAACAAAGTTATTAAAAGTTGGAGTATTTTTAATGTCACAATGGATGTAGACATTTTTTTTTTTTAATTGGAATACAGCAGTGTTTATTATTAATGATTTGTCCCCTGTTGAGAAAAACCCTGCTGGTTTGAGCTGGTTTAAGCTGGTCATGTGCTGGTCCTAAGCAACTAGCTCCTGCTCAAGACCAGCTTAGGACCAGCACATAAGCATCTTAAACAAGCTAAGAACCAGCTTAAAACAGATGATATCTTGTTTATTGGTTAAGCGCTTAAACCAGCTCAAACCTGTTTTTATTTAGATAATCTCTATCCTCAAGCAACCTGTCACTCACATGATATTACAGCAATTAGCAAACACCAACGATCCAACCATCCAAACAATTCCCGATGGACAAAATCAAGTCTTGTCCTACATACCCCCTCCCCTCATTTAAAGGCAGAGTAGGTGATTTGGTTCAAAAATATTTTTTGTTATGCTAGTTGAAAGTCTCTTCTCATCCTGATAGCAATCACTAAGTGGTCTAAATGTATTTGTATATATTTATATCATCTGTGAAAGGCGTTGGACCACAACGTTGGTCATCTAGTTAACCATCCAAACCGTAACAAGTTTAGCTGCTCCGGTTTAGTCTCCACTTCCTGTTCTCATCCGGGAGGTCAAAAGTCTTCACGTGACATCCCTCGTTTTGAACGCTATCGTGCTGTGCGTGGCTTTCTAAGCTCCTTGGCAATGGGAACAAAAGACGATATTGGGATCTTTCTCCACATTTTTACACCATTGTCACATTGAGCCAAGTGTCATGCAGAATTCTGCAACATTGTTCCACAGTACACATGGAGGAGAACAAATGCGATAGAGAGGAGAAGACGTGATTTTCCTCGGAGAGACACAATTTGGCTGCCCATAAGCCAGTCCAAAAATAACAAAGAACAAAGAGGGATAAATGAGAGCATTTTGAACACAGGCTACTGGCTTGGCAGAACAGGCGGGGGATGAGAAGTGCCCGTCCGCACATCTGTCCACGCAGCACGGGGTTCCAGAGACACCCACCCGAATGGGCTTAACCTTCCCTCTCCCACACCACCTGTTCATTAGCATGGGCCCCCCTGCCGAGGCACAGTCATTTTCACTCCCCGTTTTTTTTTTCTCCCCTCTTTTCTCAATGGCGGGAAGCGGAGAGCCTCTGGGACGATGGTTTTCAGTGGAACATAATCTACCATCTGATTCAGGCCATGATGGTTGGGAGGCCAGTGCCATGGAGAGATATGGCCAACTTTGTTGGACACGGTGAAAAAGGGACTGATGAATGGACTCCAAATGCATTCACCCCTGAATTGTCGGAAGTTTTTAATTTTCCATAGCTCTCTGCATCAATCAGAGCTGGCCCATTTTAATCTCTGCACGTCTTCATTAGAATGAGAGAAAGACTGGTATTAATCTCATTGTTTTGTGCCAGGGGATGTCCTTGAAAACTGGTGCATAGCGGCCCTCGACTCTACCATTAGGGCCTGTTGTAATATACGTATATTGTAACAGGACCCATATGGCAAGTCCAAGAGTCCCATAAATGCATTTGATACCTAACATCTTTAACCGTATTAAGGATCAATATTTTTTACGCAAGCGATAGCACCAGTGTGATCAAGGAGGCGAGGAATCTTGATTTAAAGTGGAAATTAATAGGCAGGTCTACTCATTAAACGCAAAAGCACAGTTAAACAAACACAAAGCCTTAATGATTTTAATCTGTCACCCCCAGCCTCAATTACTCCGCACCCCACTAACAGTCGCGGCCTCCTGGTCGCCCAGCGTTCTGCTCTCTTGGATTGTGTAGAAATCCCTGACATCCTCCCCTGACTCCCTAATTGCTTTTCCTCAGTGCCCAGGCGATGATAGGGACGACTGGGTGACAACATCTCTCATTTCTACAAACCCCCACCACCCCACCCAGATCCTTCCGTTCCAATTACCACTGATGTTTTTTTCCCCACTGTGCACATCCCCATATTAAATTTAATTTCCTGAGTGCCTGCCAAGATTCGGAATCCAAGGCCGTTTCACTTGAGCCTCCAAGCAGGTTGGAGATGAGGAAAGAGAACCGCGGCTCCGATAAGGATGGAGATGTTGTTATTTGGACAGCATACAGAAAATGAAGACCATCGGCTATATATTACCTTTGTCAAATTTAGCAATTTAGAATGTTTCACTACATTAGCACTGAAATGTTAGTTCACCCAGAAATTAAAATTCTGTCATTAATTTCTCACCCTCATGTCGTTCCAAACCCTGCAAGAGCTTTGTTTATCTTTGGAACACAAATTAATATTTTTTTTGATGAAATTCAACACTTTCTGACCCTGCATATACAGCAAAGGAACAACCGCGTTCAGTGCCCAGAAAGGTAGTAAGGACATCATTAAAATAGTCCATGTGACATCAGTGGTTCAACTATAATTTTATGAAGCTACGAGAATACCTTTTTGCGCAAAGAAAACAAAAATAATGACTTTATTTAATAATTCTTCTCTTCTGTTTCATTCTCTGCTGTGCATTCTTGAAAGTGAAAGTGAAAGTGACGTGACATACAGCCAAGTATGGGGACCCATACTCAGAATTCGTGCTCTGCTTTTAACCCATCCAAAGTGCAAACACACAGCAGTGAACACACACACACCGTGAAACACACACCCGGAGCAGTGGGCAGCCATTTATGCTGCGGCGCCCGGGGCAGCAGTTGGGGTTCGGTGCCTTGCTCGAGGGCACCTCAGTCATGGTATTGAGGGTGGAGAGAGCACTTTACATGCACTCCCCCCACCTACAATTCCTACTGGCCCGTGACTCGAACTCACAACCCTTGGATTGCGAGTCCGACTCTCTAACCATTAGGCCATGACTTCCCCTTCTTGTCAGTCCCACAACACATTTTCATTTTAACATTAACTATCCCCTTAAGATTCTAAACTTTGAAAGTAACCTGGAATTAACTGACATTAAAACTGTCAGTATTGGTGAGTTACAGGTCTGCATACCTATATACAATATATTTTGAAGAATGTTGGTGACCAAACAGTTGACAGTGTTCATTGTATGGAAAAAAACTACACTGGAAGTCAATGGTTACCATCAGCTGTTTGGTTACCAACATTGTTAAAAATATCTTCTTTCATTTTCTTCAAAAGAAAGACACTCATACTGGTTTGGAACAACTTGAAGGTGAGTAAATACAAAGATTATATCCCTAAAACATCTCAGTTCTGACAGTGGCCCTGAAAGTATGACAACTGTGACAATCATCTTGCGTGATCAGGTTTTTTGCACTTTATCTAAAACACACCTCAAAGGCTTTCTCCTTTACTTCTTACAATATAGATCACTTGTAACTTTTGCAATATGTCTAAAACATATTTGCTTTTGATAAAACTGTAATATTTATAAGTTGAAAGAGGCCAAAAGTGATAAGCAGAGGCGCTGAGGAATGTTTGATATGTTAGCAAAGGAGGCAGTTATGCTGGTACAATTGCAATTATTCCTCTATAAACATGCAAGCCCACACAGTTTACTGCTCTCTGGGCACACAACAATAAACATGTAAACCTTTGAAATGCATGGCAGCATAGATAAGATAACTTACTTTACAGGATGTTATTTCAAAAGTTCCCACAGACCCTCATGTTCAAAGGTCCACCGTCTTAAATGTCATAACTTCATAAAAGTCATTGGGTTGGTGTGTGACTAGCGTGAGATACACATTATTAAAGTCGGGTTTTATTTCATATCAGTGATGTGCCAGGTCCTTCCTGTTTACTGACATTTGTATTTATATAGGTATTATTATATTTATGTATTTTTAGACTTTTTTTACCCAAGTTTTATCAAATAACTGAAGGCAGTTTTACTGGGAAAGAAAAACAATTTGCCTCTTCAATTTAGTTCTTAAAAAGTACATTTTTCTTTTAGCACTTCATGACTTCTTTCCTCTTATAATAATGCTTTATAACTAAAAATATTGTATTGAAATAATAATTTCAGCATCTGGTGTGTCCTTCAGCTTGCAAGAAATTAAGAAAATTGAGTTTAAAAGGGTCACTTTCAAAAGTTTGTTAATCAAAGTTACTCAAGAATCTCTTCTATCTCCAGATTTCATTAGTTATTTCCACACTTAATAATAATTATGCACAATTAAATCTTTCACTCTATGTTTTGGGCTAGAAGTAGTATAATTTTGACATACTAGTGGCAGATGTTTGTTATGCGAGTGCAAATCAGAAGGGCTGGGTTAAGAAATTAATCGAAAATGGCTTATAGTTATACATGACATTTATCTTTAATATTTTTATTATTTATTCTTTCTTTTCATCATGGCATAGCTTTGCTGTAGCGTAGAATAAGTATATTCGCTGTATCTTTTACATCCCTGGTAATACCTACCACACAGTTATGAAGAAAACTGGATTTAACTTTTGGAAAGCCAAAGATGAACACCCTGTTTCAGGTGATTGGTTGGATCAGAAATATAGTAGCTGATGACAGCTGGATGTAAACAGGGTTAAGTCTCATCCTGTGCAAGGTCTCGGTGGCAAAGGCATGGCAGTAATGATGGGTAATAATTACTCAATGATTCTAACTGCCGCTTTGAGATAGCAACAAGGACACCTTCATGAACTGCTCTGCAAGGTTTCTTATAAGAAGACCTTTGTTGTGTACAGCACTGCATTATTGTGTGCTTATTTTCTCCAGAGTTATCTCACCGACAAGCAAAAGCTCTGAAGAGAATAATCAATAGAGCAGCAGATAAAGATGAAAGCTGTTCAGAGATTTTCTCCCACTGGGTGTCTCATGTCACAAGGGCAGTGGACAGAGACAGACTGGATTGATAGTAAATGAGCAGTTAAATCCTTGTTATGGCTATCAGTTGCCAGTTTCGGGGAGGAGGTAAAAAAAAAAAAGTAAAGTTACTGACACTTTGCAAAAAAAAAAAAAAAAGTAAAGTTACTGACACTTTGCAAAAAAAGATAGATAATGTTCAGACCCCAATAAATATTTGGAATGAGATTCTTACCCTACAGAAAATGTTGATGGTACACCAATATATGTTTTAACATTTTCTAATACTGAATATATTTCATTTAATGGTTACACAGAACAACATATTGTGGTAATTTGTAAATATTTATGTGGCAGTTGTTAATTCTAAGGGTTTAACCAACCGGATTTTCATAGTTAATGTTTAGAATTTTTTTTATTATTATTTAACCAACATATTGTGGTAATTTGTAAATGTTTAATGCCAGGTTTCATAGCTAATGTTTTAGAATATATATATATATTTTTTTTTGGTTAAATGCTTGAGCTTGATAAATCTACTTGACAAATGTGGATTTGATGTGTTTATAACCAGAATACAGAAGATACTTTTTATTGTGCTAGGTTAATTTTATTTTAGATTACAATATCTTAAATACTAAAAGTTAAGACAAGTCTTTTGAAAGGAAAACTGGATGAGAGTAATATAAACAAACGGTTTGGTTTTTGTGAGAACTTTAGCTGCTTAATTTTGGATGTATTGTGATCTGGCGATGGTTTTTGTTGGTAGGCCAATGAAAAGGCAGTTACAATAGTCAAGATGTCATTCATAGACTAGTTATTCCAAATCCACTGAGGAACAAAAGTGCCAGTTGGTGCTTTTATGAGTTGTTATACCAGCAATTAGTCCAATTCTGTACCAACTTTTGTGTGTGTGTGTGTGTGACTACATTTGAACTAAACATGAACTCAAATATTGCCAGATTCCTAAAAGCCTCACACTCTTCAGATTAAGAGCATTTTCATCCCTTCCATGTAAGACATACTTTCAACACAACAATTTATTAATTACCAGTTACAGTTGCCTTTTAATTACATACATCTCATTAGTGTCTTCCACTATCATCCCAGCTAATCCCTGCTTTTTTCCCAAGCTGAAGCTTTCGCAAGGCCTCACGCCCGAATGGGACCTTTAAACCCCCACCTGTGCATTATGACTCCAATAAACCTGTTATCAGCTCATGAATGTGATGGCAAACAGGTGAGTGCAGATTCTTGATAAGTCAGCGGCTGAGATTAACGCCATTTCTCAGTGGTAAAAGGGCTCCCCACCACGATGCCAGAGCCCAGCCTGCAAATTTTACAGCACTCCAAAATCATTATTGGCAATTAGCGTTCGTCAGGGAAGACAGCAGCTGGATGTAATTACAGGTAGCCCCTCATTACTCGTGCATGTACTGAGAAAAAGCAGGAAAAAAAAAAACGACCTGAAAGCTGCTGTTTACCCTTATTTATTTATTTTTTACAGCAAAATGTTGTGCTACGTACAGTACCTCAATTGTGGTGCAATTATTGCAGGTGCAAAGAGAGGAAGGGAAATCTGGTATTTTGAAAGAATAAGGTTTGATATTTTCCTGTAGTGTTTCCAGCTGCAATACGGTTCCCGGGCAGGTATAAGACACAGATGGTTACGGCGTCCTTCCAATTATCCCTGAGTCAGACTTAGATTAGTACCTTTCAGTTGTTGTTGCAGAATTTTGTAATTACGTAATTAAAAATATACTGTGTGTAAATATTATTATTATATTGTTGATATTTTGTTGTTTTTTAGAGGAGAAAGTGTTATATATGTTCTTATAAAGATGTGTGTTGTGTTTTTTGTTGTTTTTTGTGAGAAAACTCGCCTGACAGAAAAAAATTGAGGTTGGTGTGACCTGACGTGCTAAAGCACCAGTTGGAACGAAAATGAATGTGTTTTTAAAAATGAGATAAATGACCCACTCAAAGGAGTTTACAGCACTCCCTGAAAACAGAGACCCGTAAACCACTCATCAGCAGAGGCAGCCCGTTCTAATCACCTCACCTGAGTATCGCTTGGCCAGTGCGCCGCCATAGAGAGCTGTTGTGCGATCTCAAGGTGATCCAACTCATTAAATTCAGCATTTCTTTGGCATTACGCTGCATTATCTCCAAACATTCCAATCAAAAATGTCTTGCTTGTTCACTGCATGCAGTATTTTTACTTTTTTATTTTAAAGGAAAAGTTCAAAAACCCAATTCTCATAACCCAATTGTTGAAAAATAATGCATAAAAAAGCAACCAGTATATTCTTCAAAATATCTTTTTTGGACTTCCACTGAAGAAAAAAGTCATACAGGTTTCTAATGAACTGAGGGTGAATGAGTAAATGATTTCATGAATTTTCATGTATGGGTGAACTATATTTTACTGTATGAGATCATTTCCACGTGTTCTCTTGGTTTTTGGAGCTGTATTCTGTTCACTGTTATATCATAGGTGCAGATTGCAGTCATTGAATTTCATGTTTTTAATGCGACGGCTCAGTGAGCCAAATACTTTTCCTGTGACTATTTCTATCATGCATAGATATTTTTGAGCGATTTTTGAGCATTGAACGGTTTTAAAAACATGTTTTTGGCCATCACGCTTAAACTAAATACTTACATGATGAGCTCAAAGAATGGGTGTTATATTTGTGATACATTGAGGAACCTGCCATGGCCTTGCCTGGATCTCGCCCGGTTTCATAGTTAATTAATAACATGTGAGCACAGCGTCTACATTAGCAGCTGGGGGTTTGAATAACTGAATAGCATTGCCCTTGGCTTCAGTGTAATATGTGATGAGGAGTGATGACCTCAGTGATGCTTAGACAAGGGGCAGCATGTTTCTAACACCAGGGTTCAGACTGAAGCAAACATCAACACACTCTACTTACTGTTAAACGTACAGCCCAAGATGTAATTATGTATAACAAATGTATAATATAATTATGTCTGTCTGTCTGTCTATCGTTCTATCATTGTATCTTTTGTTCTATTTATCGTTCTATACTGTAGCTATCTAGCTATACAATGTTTTTTTTTTTTTTTTTATAATTTCTATATAAATTTAAAGTACAATTATTTTGTTTAACTTTTTTACTAGATAAGAAACTGATTAATACTGAGTAATGTTTAATTTAATCCTGGGACAAAAATGTACAACTGCAGCCATATCATCCCATGAGCACACAAGATGATATTGGAGTTGAGGAAACACCTGATGTCATGCACATGAGGAGAGCGTTGTCTTCCACTCTTTCTCGAAACAAAATGAACTACCCATCAGGCTGGCTGGTGGACAATTTTGCATATCTACTGCATTTCTCAGTTCCACTGTAGCCCAGCCAACACAAACACAAAGAGCAACTGTCACGTTAAAAATGTGGAAAAAAGGAAGAAGAATAAATGTCTGTCTTTCTGGTTCATCTCGCATGTTTCCGTTTCATATCATGCCACAAAAAGTTGGAACTGAATAAGAAATGACGCTTTTGAGGTAAGATCAAGTGTGTAACGATCTAACAGATGGATAGCTGACTAAATGAGCAGCTGATACATAGATAGTATTTATACATCGTGGCCAGTTAGATGAAATGTTTTCTGTTATTTGAGATATAATTTGTATAAAAATATTTTTGGATGAGAATCACCTCTGCAGTGTTGTATATATTTAATCCCATAAGCGATATTAAGTGTATATCATGCAAAAATAAGTAGGAACAGTTTTATGATATTGGCTCGTTGTGCAAAAAGGCTACACGTTTTTATTGCTTTAGGTTTAAGCAGCATTTATCTGGCTATGCAATGATGCATATAATGACAACATTAAATGAAGTGGATTACTTACATAAAATTGCAAACGTTGTAGCCATTTATTAAATGAGATCAGTAAATCGGTTCATTGATGCTCACATATAGTTGGTTCTAAAAGTATGAGACCACATTGAAAAGCCATAATTTTAACGATTTTGAAAATGTAAAGCAAAGAAACTTTTTTGTATTTTTTATTTTTTATTTTTATTTTTATTTTTTTTTGCATTAATGCACTTCTAGGTCAAGAAATAAGAGACATTGATTAGTAAAATACAAAATTAAACAGCATTTTCAGTAGTGGTCTCAATCAAGACTTGACAGGTAACTCAAAAAAAGGTTGAGTTACAAACTTAAAAGATTTTTTTTAAAAAGAGAGAGAGCTCTATAAAAAAGGAAAAAAAAATACCTGTTTTGTGGCAATAATTGGAAGGTTTTTGAACATACACCCACGCACAGCATTACATGATTCATAATAGCCGCTTGTGTTTGACGTGAGCTGAGTTACTGCATATTACTATTTCACAGTATCAGACCTGGTGGTCAGGGCAGGAGGAATCAATTACAGTAGATAGCACTTCCAGAGGTCTGATTGTGCTCCATTCTGATGAATCCTGCTGAAAGATACTTCACTAGACCAGAACAAAGTTATACATCAATGCCTTTGTATGCATTAGGAATGCTTCATACATGTGAAATTAGGCATGTGATTTTAATTACGCCATTTGTTGGATGTATCCATTTCATGTTTGGAATTGAGTTACATAAACTCCACAGAAGTGTGTATGCATGAGCATGAACATCTTTTTTTTTTTTTTTTTTTTTTAGTATAACATCCTAAAAACAAGATTTGTGTAATTGTGCAAGATAATTAAACTTTATTCAAGGTATATTACTGGAAAACAAGTTTATTTTTTGGTGGACAGTTTTAAACAAAACATTTTGTTAAAGTCATGCTATTTATGCGCTTCTCATCAAAATATGTGAATCTATGTGCGGTATATATGGAATCTTATTTAATTGCGATTTCTTTAGTAATTTTGAAGCCTGTTTCTGCCTAGAAACCTAGAAAATAAAAATGTGTATGTATGTACGGTTTTTATATATATATGTATATAGTAATATATATATCTATATATATATATATATATATATATAATGTGTATGTATGTATGATTATATACAGTATATATATATATATATATATACAGTATATACATATATATACTGTGTTTTTTTTTTTTTTTACTTTTTTAACTGAAAAACAGGAAAAAAAAGATTGATTACAAGAATGGTCTTTGCTGTTAAAATGTCTGTGTGCTACGGAGGAGGACAGAAGGCATGGAGTACGACAGGCCATGGTGCAGATGAAGGTACCTTAGCAACATACCCTGGCCTGGGGTACAAAAACACTTTGGTCAAACTGGGCGCAGGAAGGAGGGGGCCACAGAGAGGGCCTGAAGATGCGATCATGTACCAACACGCAATCATACTGGATGCCTCAGCCTCAGCACACCACAAAGGAAATGTGTAACAAGGGGGTTCTTGCCCATGGACTGACCACCGAGAGGGGCATAGTAGGCCGCTATGGCCGCCACGTAGACCTTCAAGGTGGAGTGGGTCAATCCTGTGGAGAATCTGGCCTGCATGAACTCCAGCACCGAACCGACCAGGCAGTTAACTGGGTTGAGCTGGCAGTCTCCACACCAAGAAGTGAAAAGCTTCCACTTCACGGCATACAGTTTCCTCATAGAGGGAGCTCTGGGCTGGAGGATGGTCTCCACAACCTCAGTTGAGAGACCAGAAGCTATGAGCTGTGCCTCCTCAGGGGCCACATCCACAGCTTCCACAACTCCGGGTGGGGATGGATGATAGTGCCCCCCCACCTGAGAGAGGAGATCCCTCCTGATGGTAATCTCCCATGGAGAGCCGTCGAGAAGGAAAAGCAGGTCCGAGAACCATACTCAGCCCGACCAGAATGGGGCTACTAGCAGTAGATGGACCCCGTCCCGGCGTACTCTCTCCAGAACTTCCGGGAGCAGAACAATAAGGGGAAAGGGATACAGAGTCTCTGCCAAGTCTGTACCATGGTATCCAGTCAGAGAGGAGCTGGATGAGTCAGAGAGAATCAGAGGGGACAGTGCAATGTCTCCTGAGTCGCAAACAGGTCCACCTGATCCTGGCCAAACACTCTCCAAATCTGACCCACCACGTCTGGGTGGAGTCTCCCCGCACCTCTGCCCCTGCCTCGATAGGATGTCTGCTCCCTGATTGAGATGCCCAGGGTTGTGCACTCCTCTCAGCAAGAGGAGTTTCCCTTGGGCCCATTCAAGGATCTGGTGTGCTAGCCTGTAAAAATGGTGCGAATGCAGACCTCCCTGGTGGTTAATGTAAGAGACCACCACTGTGTTAATTAACTGCTCTGACCAACACATGGTGGCCTCTGAGGTCTGGGAGGAAGTGTTTCAGTGCTCGAAAAACACGGCCAACATCTCCAGGCAGTTAATGTGCCATGAGAGATGGCGACCACTCCACAGACCGCAGGCATGGTGGCCACTCATGAACGTACCCCAACTGGTAAGGAAGGCGTCCATTGTTAGCATTACATTATGTCAAGTAGCTCCCAGCAATGAGCCCTGAGACAAGAACCAAAGTTTCCTCCACATGTCTAAGGCACGTAGGCATCACCGTGTAACTTTGAGCATGCAAAGTGGATTCCCCTCAGGGAAAACCCCTTGGTCTTGAGCCACCACTGTAAGGGTCTCATGTGCAGCAGGCCAATAGGTATCATGTTGGACGCAGCTGCTATCAGACCCAGCAGTCTTTGAAATTGCGTGCCAGTGAGTGACTGGCCTTCTCTTACCCTTGCGAATGCAGTGAGAATCCACTTGATCCGAGTAGGAGACAGACGTGCCTGCATCGTGGTCAAATCCCAGACCACGCCCAGATAAGTGGTAGTCTTAACCCCAGCTCTTTCATGTGAGCGAGAATGACATCTAGATGCAAAACCGCCATGTGCTCCAATTGAGCTAATATCAACCAGTCATCAGTATAATTCAGTATGCGGATGACCTGGAATCACAGTGGAGCCAGAGCAGCATCCACACACTTCATGAAAGTGTGGGGTGAGAGTGGAAGGCCGAATGGAAGAACCCGATACTGGTAAGCTTCGCCCCCGAAAGCAAACCTGTGCAGGACCCACTGAGACACATTTGTCAGAAGTTTCCACGCTGCCAAATAGTCTACTAAGGGAATGGTATACTTAGAGCTGCTAGCTTGGTGCCCTGAAGCAGAGGACCGGCAGGGAATGGACGATCTAGCTGCTCTAGAGACCGCTACGTTCCTGGGTGGAAACTGAGAGAATTGCTCAACAGAGACCACTGTGCCCTAAAGCACCGTGGGTGGCAGGGTTGGCAGGCCGATCTCCTGAGGGCACTGAGGAGAGTCGGGCACCGTGTGATGAGGTGTATACCACTCTTCCCCAGAGGGGCCTGCCCTCAGAAGTCCTGAGCCACATGCTCCCTCGAGAGCTGACTCAGCGTGCTTCGCTCCCAAGCATACCACGCATAAACTGTGTTTTCCTGTCCGTGATGTAGCGAGGACAGGGAGGAACACACAGTCTATAGTGGTGCTTGCTCTCGCCCTTATGTTTTCTTTTGTTGTTCGACTTTGGCATGATAATGCAGCAACAGGACAAACAACAGTAAATAAGATTGACACACACAGAACGCTTGCTGAATGACAGAATGCTGCCACTGTATCCACAGCACATGCTTTTAAGCTTCTTGGTCTCTACATCGCCCTGCCCGTGACGTCTCGCCCATCCATTGGACTGATTACACACGTGATTCAGAGCATGGGCACGCTGAAGGCTTTCACATATCGTTTTCAACCGCAGATCGAGTTCCTGAAGGGGAACTACGATTTTTATGAGAGGCAGTGTAATTATTTGCCGCGTCTATGTTTTAAGAGGAGAACGAAAGAGATCTATTCTTGCCGGTTCTATTCAAGGCTATTATATGGAGTCACCAGCATTATATCCACCATTGCGCTGCAAAGGACCTCACCTTTATCTGGCAGCACAGCCCTGCAGCTGTGCCTCTGGTCTTTTACCCCATGCTGGCACAATGTTCAGCATACAGGTGTGCCATGAACAAACACACAAGCAAACAAGTAGCCAAACAGAAAAATCCAGATTCAATCACACATACAAACACACATATATTACTTAGTTTTGCATTTAAATAAGACAGAAAATGGAGAGATATATTAGGAGAATTAAAAGGGGTTTCCCTGTGAACAATACAGCAGCTTAACTACTTTTAACTAGATTTGTGTTACTCAGTTATACATGAACACTTGATTATTTACAGCAAAATAAATAAATATATGAAATAATAATAATATATTATATATATATATATATATATATATATATATATATATATATATATATATATATATGCATATATAGATATATATACAAAAATGTTTTTATTATGGGCAAAAAGGCAACAAAGTCAAAAAAGAAATGTGGTATGTCGGAGAGGACTAAAAAGAGTGAGTTGAAAGAGAGAGATGGACAATAAGAGGAAGTGGCAGTAAAAGAATGAAGCAGATGAAAACTGAGAAGAGAGCAGGCAGTGTGAGAGAGAGGGAGTAACCACGGCTGGATCTCAATGGGAGGTAAAGCCTGATCATTTATAAAAGGTAAACGCTGTCAGGACGCGGGGCGTTTAAGAAGCGCACAGACTCAGGTGTGATTTACGAGCACACTGCAGGGGTTATAAATCACCGCACGGCCGCCGCACCACTACTCTCTCTCTCTCCAACACACACTGCATTACAATACAAACAGTGCGAAGTGGCATTGCTAGAGATGAATGGTTATCGAGTGAGTGACAGAGGAAGAGAGATGGACATTACTTTTATGATACTCATCAGAAATGCACCACTAGTCAAAACAGAAGTGTATTTTCTCTCTGTTTGTGTGAGTGTGTGGTCTACAGCATATCTTCCAGAAGAAACGGATAATAAGATTTGTCAGAGCTAAAATCCAGTGAAATTGCCTTTTAACAACTGTAAAACAAGTGTGAGGACATTATGATTATACTATACATCAAGTTACAGTCATCATGGTAATGAAAATTGCGATTTGGAACACTTTAGTTAGGCAGCAACATTGTATATCACAACAACGAGATGTTTTCAATGGAGTTAGATGTTTGAATGTTGCTAGAATAACTATGTATTACTCTTATAAGCATAAATACAAAGCAGACAAAGGATATACAAATATGGGATAGAACAGTCATTTTCTTATAGAGATTAAAATATTAAAATGTAATATAATTTAGTGTTAAATGAAATAAAAGTAAAAACAAAGTCTCTTTCAAAGAAAGTCATTTCACCAGCCATATTACACAAAAACCATCTGTCTATTTGAAGTTATCACAGTTATCAGCTGAAATGAACACTTGTGCCAACGATTTTTATTACTTTTTACACAAATTACAAAAACATACTACAGTATGTCATGACCTCACATTTACCATAGCACATGATTTGTAAACTAATGCATTTTGACATTTGCATCACATAACAAGCTCCATTTGAATGACGTATTAAACTTGCTTGTTAGCTCACCTGGTACAGCATTGCATTTGCCTAAAACATGAGGCCCAACAAAAGACCTCAAAGACTAAAATGGCATGGTTGTTTTTAATCTCAGATTTGCTTTGTTAATGTTATTGTTTAGATTTAGAGTAGGCTTTATTGTAGGTGGTACTTTATTCTTTAATCGCAACAGAGCATTAACCTTTTAGTGCCACTCACTGGACATTCAATTCACTGAACTGACACACACTAGAAAAAAATGATTCACTGAATTTACTAAATTTTTAATTAAGTGGTAAGTGGTTGCACACAATTTATTTTAGCTATATTTAAAAAAATGTCAAGTTAGTCAACTAAATTTGTTTATTTAAATGTAGCTAAAATAAATGGAAAATGTAGTAAATTCAATGAATCATTTTTTTCAGTGTACATACAACAACCAGTGTTATAAATATAAAGGTTGCCAGATTCACATTTATTGGTTTAAAATAAAACTGAACGCACTCTTAGTACCACTCCCTGGACATTTCACTATGAAAGTGTCGCTAAATGCGCAAGAAGCAACGTAATATAATTTTGTAAAAATGTCGCCACAGACATGTTTTTTTCCACTGAGTCTGGATTGATAGAATTAAATTACATGTTTCAAGAAGTCTAAATTTCAGGGTCATCTGAATTTACATATTCAGTCCTAAGTGCGAGTCTCATTATCCAATGCTATCTCATGTCCAATTCATATGTATTTTATGAGGTGGCTAATTTGACCTCACTTGTACGATTTTGTACATTTTCTGTGAGAAGTAGGTTTAGGGGCGGGGTTATGGGTGGTCATTCGTACAAATTCCTACGAATTAGCCACCTCGTAAAAATGTACGAATTGCCATGACATCAGGTTGCATTTTCAAGGGAACCAGAAATTATAAGCAGCTGCAGTAACACAAGTCGGGACTTACTCCACCATTTTGTAGTAATGTGAGCTGTTTTGGTGTATATACAATCTTTGATATACATTTGCATTTAAGCAACTTTTTTTTTTTTTTTTTTTTTTTTTTTACTTTGTTCACCATATTGGATTTTTTCATTGATCTTATTAGTGCAATTCTGTGATTTCATGAGATACCCTAGAAGCACATATGCTATGTAGATAACTTTGGCAATTCTATTTGTTTGATAAATGGCAAAATAAAAAATTATCAGTGTAATATAATGATGTTTGGCTGATTATAATAGGATCTTATCTGTCATTGGGTTAATTGTAGACTTTTGAAAAGGACCCCTAGAAAAATAACCCTAAAAAGGAGCAAGGTGTTTTCACAGCATGTTCAAATAAGGTTCATAGCTCATACACTGCAATATTTGTACACCATCTTGCTGGCACGAGCCGTTCCGACAGAAAAAGGCCTAAAATGGATTCAAACCACCACATTTGGCAGGCTTTGACATATTTAATCATGTACAATATAATACACATTTCACTTATAAATGCTGGTCTAAATTTTTTCCCTCTATCTGTGCCAGTGGGGGCTAATTTTCAGCTAATCTCTTCCAAGACACACTGGATGAGTGTGTGTGTGTGTGTGTGTGTGTGTGTGGGAGGGTGTGCGTCAATGCTAGGTCACTACTCTCTTGTCATGTAGATGACAGACACATAGTTGGCATTCTGGAGGTCTCGAGATGTACGACTTCTCTCTTCTCTCATGCCTGTTTGCGGCATTGTCGCTTCGCTGGCTTCACACGAGTGGGCCAGAGGAGAGGGCGTGTGTCAGCGTGACTGCGGACCCTCATTCACACATGTCATTGCTGGGGTGTGAGGGTGTCTGTGGGGTGAGCCGAACAAATACACACACAGCTCTTTGTTTTCATCACTAGAGTGTAGTGTTCACTTTTTTTGCTGAGCCCAACCAAAACGGCTGTGTCAGTGAACTCTTTCTTGTCTACCAAACCACTGAAATGTCCTTACATCGCTTTGCATTTGTGTACCGCTCTCTTGAACAGACAGTGCACTGTTTAGCAAGCCATTGCGGTAAGAGAGGTCAGGGAAAGATGATGAGATGGAGTTTAAGCCTTGATTTGGTCGAATCAGAGTAAGCTAACCGCTGTCTTGGCCAGCGTCGATTTAAGTAGATTTTAAGAGGGTATTGATGGAAATTTGTGAAGGTAAAAACAACAGAAATTCTTAGGGTGATATAAAAATCCAGTGATTACATACTGATCAAATTGCCTCTTATAAATCAGACCTCAAAAGGGCCTCAAAAATGTCTCTGTAGAGAGCAGATGTGGATTAGTTACTATGAGGCAATATACTGTAGCAAAAAATCTATTTTGATGATTATTCAGTATACTCACTCTGAAATAGCTTAAAAAGTAAAGTTTTCAATTAGAGGAACCATCATTTCCACCAGGCAAAAATAATTGTTCCCAACTAGATTCCATATGTTTAAAGCAAACAATAAATATACAGTAAAAATGTAGTCAAAAATAATTTAAAATGTTGTTTTTAAATAAATAAAAATGTTGTTTTCCACAGTATTTTTACTAGATGTTTTTTAACCTAAAATTTCTGAATTGCATGCTCTTAAAACATGTCTGTCTCAACGTTTTCATACTTGTGAATTCACAAGACAAGGAGGGATTGGCAAAGTAGACTAATGGTGCAGCCTTTAAAAAATGTAATGTCCAATAAAACTTAATACCCAATGCAAAATCATTACAAACATATCGTGAATAGTCAATATATCACCCAGCCCTGACTGAAAGCATGCATTTAAGAAGTGTAAGTGAAAGCCTGATTGAATGGTAACAGCCCAGTTAAAGCTGTAATCGCCTCGTGTTGCCACTCCTCCAGATGAGACATGGCTTTTAATGCTGCTCCGGGGTCAGTGTGCACATGGGGTCATGATCACAGATGACCTGCATGCTCCAAGCTCTCAGAGACAAAGCAATGTCACCAGAGAGTGATTTGTTCCTATAGACATAGAGTGGAAATGCAGCTGTTGTTTTACTATCTTTGACCTAGTATTATAGGTTTCATGCATATTTTGATTTAGTTTTGACTATATTTTCACTTTTCATTTTAATTTCAGTTTTAGTGATTTTGCTGTGTCTTTTTAATATGACTATACTGTAGTTTGTATTAATTTTATTTAAATGCTAGTAACCCTGATATATGTATTCTGTATATACAGCAAGTATGTACAGTATACACATAATGTTTTATACTGTATGCTTTAATAAATAAAAAGAAGACTAAAAATGCTCTTTTATGGCAATATGTGGGACACAAGCTGAATATACAGTCGGAAATAGTGGTGGTGGTGTTGCTAATGGAGATGTCAGAGAGGGCTGGAGCAGACTAGCTGTGGCTGATGTGTTGATTTCCCTCAGGAGCTCCTCTCTGCCCGGTTACACTGCTTTACATTCCAGAGGGAGACGCATAATGCAGGACTGACATGAAAACATCCATACTGTATGTATCGGCAAAACCAAGCAGCTCACTGGAAATGGTCTTTTCTTTTCTCTGCTTTTGAGCAGGAACACTGGCTATCCGCAATCAGTTTCTACCTTTATATTGCTATTGTGTCTGCTATTTTGATGTATTTTTTATTTTCTAAGATAGAAAAATAAGATGTTTGAAATTATGTTCTGGCCTCACTTTAGTGAATTTTTTATTTTGTATTTTTTTTTATAGAATATATATTGAATATAGTGTTTTTTAATCCCGCACTGACAAATAGTTTTTCTTGAATTGGTTGTGATTTATGTGAAAAAAAAAAAAAACCCAATAATTTATTTTTATTTATTATTTTAAAAAAAGTGTAGGCCTGTTTTTTTGGTTGTTTGGATGTTTAAATATTTAACAAGAAAACTAATTTAGAAAAATGTATTTGCTATGTAAACAGAACATAAAAACGAGAGAGACAATGAGATAAATAAACAGCTGACTCATGCTATGTTCTCCAACTAACTCTCTGCATAATGATCATGCAGCTCATCTGTGTGGCCTGCTAATTGCCACCTTTATAATTCAGCTTGACACTGTCTAGACAACATAAACGAAGCTCTAAAGGAGAGTTCAAGAGGAGCATGTTCATTTAATACTGTCAGTCAATGCAGCCATCTCATCTTAATTCCTCCAGTATCCCACCACTCCACCTCTGTTTCTATGCTCTTCTTTCATGTAAAAACATACGTAGTTTGTATTAATAAAGTAGTTCAAGGGGGGAAATTTAGAGTCAAGTCTCATGAATGGGTCCTCCATCAAGCCAAAAACACTTCAATGTATTTATCTCAAAATTATTAGAACACTGGTATTTTCACCAGCTAAAAAATGGTTTTAAGTCAGTAATTTCTGTAGTGTGTCAGTAGGAAATATCACTTTACGTTTCCAAAATACATTTTGCCATTAGTTGTAATAATCCAGATTTTTAGTGAGATTTGTGTTTGAAAAAGGAGTGTGATCTGATGTCATATTTGTTCTGTTTGTCTTGAGTGTGTCTGGGAAGTGGGACAAACTGAGACAACGTCCCCAAGAAGCTTCAAGAAACCTACAGTACTGTTAAAAGTTTTAAGCACTTGTGCAACAGCCAGAGATCATGAGGATGTTGTCAAAAATATTGTCATAAATAGATTTTCTTTATCAATGAACTTCTATTAACTAAACTAAATCAACATTTGGTGTGACCATCCTTTGAGTTTTAAGCACTTGTGTTGGAATGCTGTAAAATGAGGATGCTGTAAAAAATATTGTCATAAATAGATTTTCTTTATCATTGGAGTTTTTGTCACAGTTCTTCTGGATTGAGTCTGTCTCAGTGTGCTCAGTTTCTTCATGTCATTCCAGACGGACTGGATGATGATGATGAGATCAGATCTCTGTGTGAATTAATTGATTTTGTTAGGCTTTTTGTGTGAACAAAATTTTTGTTTAAATATTATTTTTTATTGGGAAACGAATGTTTGAAAATGTAAACTGATATTTCCTACTGACATACTACAGCAAAGGATAGAAATGACTGAATTAAAACCATTTTTTAGCTGGTGAAAATTCTAGTGTTCTCATAATTTTGGCCACCACTGTATGCTAATGTGAACTAGCAGCTAATTGCAAAAATGCATTTACTGTAAATACCATTAATGACATGTTTTCTTACACAAGAGGCCGGTAAGTATCCATCTCCGCCTGGTCACACATATTATTGTGCGTTTATTTTGTCACAAGCGGTCTCTTATTCCAGCAGCCTCCATGTGCGAACATGTTGCTTTGCTTGTATGATATGCTTATTTGTTCAAAATCCTTCCTGGCCGTAAACGACTGAGCTTTTTTTTTTTTCTGTGTCGTTTGACTCACTGCATCTTGCTAGCGGGCAATCTCTCATCAGTGCCACTTATTTAGAGCAATTTTGGTCTGTGCCGATATTAAATATTCATATGCTGGCTAGATAAAGGAAGACGGGAGTGAAGGCTGCTGTGGGCTGGAGATATCGCCATCCCACGGTCCCCCGGCCCCCTCATTGTTTCGATTTAGCACGGTGCATGACGCTAAGTCATTTTCTGGAACAAATTACGTATCTAACTTGTGTCACAATGTATCAGTCACATTATGGTGGATGATGGGAGTGAGCCACTTGGAGGAGGAGAAAAATCTCCTGAAGTCAGGTCAGCAGCTCTCATCTTTAAACCAAGCAGAAAATTTAATTAAAACCCCTGCTATGGGGTGAGGGGGAAGATGACTTTCATGTAACAAGAGGGGACTGTCCTATCAGAAGTAGCCTGCTGCCTTTACTGCCGCATGTGCATAAACACAGGGCAAATCTCTGCTAATTAGCAAATCTTTGTTTTTTTTTCTAAAATAGATCTCTATAAATGCTTATTCTTTATTCATATACTCATTTATTAAATTTGCTATATTGCATCTGCTTTTTTGTGTTTCTCTATTAGAAACTGTTATTTTCAATATTCTTGGGAAAATAAATTCAAAATAAATAGTAGACTATTCAGGCAGATATCAGAACCACAATGGACATAATAAATCGATTTTACAGTGAAAAGCTCTCTAAGCTACCCTCATGTTTTTAGCTGATTGCTCTTAATGTAAAAATGGAGTGGTACTGATATCCTGTACCACAAAATATTTTCTATAATATCAGATAAATAATAATAATAAAAAAAAAAACACACAGACATTGGTTTAAAGGAATATTCAAGAATAAGTTCAAGAATATTCATACAAGTTCAGCAACATTTGTGACAATGTCAGTTACTACAAAAAAATAAATAAAATAAAAATAAAAAAATAAAAAAAATACAGTAACTGGAGCCAATTTTGATGATTTAATATCAGAAGTGTCAAGCTTATACTTTTATAAAAGCATTTACCATAGTACATCTGTAAAGCTAGTCTTTTGGACTACAAAGTTGTTTTCCTAATGATATGATCATTTTAGACAGTATGTCATCATGGCAACACAAAAAGTTTAGTAAGCATTTTCATTCTAAATGCATCTTGTTCCACTTTGCAGTGCAAAAATTATTTTTGCTGAAGTTGATAAAATTTGATTGGAAGGCTAACAGTCTATGGTATTCTAAGCGATTGAAGCAACTGATCAAATATAAGTATTCAACTTAAAAGACAACACAGTTACATTTAATAAGGTAGTTTTAAAAACTCAGCTTACAAAGGTTAAAATGCCCCAGGAGGCAAATATCGACCCTTAGTGGAAAAGTTCATTTCTGACCCTGTTCTTTTTACAGATATGTTTTGTAAAACCAAAGGTTGGAAGGTATGCTCTATGAATTATGACGGAAAATGTCCAAATGACAAATGTCCTACATAATGACTTGCCTAATAAGAAATGGGCTGCAAGTGTGCCACTCCCTGCCTGTGTTTTATTGTCTCTAGTGCCTTTAAGAGACAGAGGAGTATTAATGGTGTCTGTCAGGCTCTTGGTCTGTGTAACTCGGGGTTCATTTTTCTCTCGGTTACCCACCTCCATCTTCCTCCGCTCCTCATCCTCCTCCCTTAAGCTGGCCCCTTAAATGCAGACTGCACACTGGGAGCCATCATATCCACTTAAAACAAAGGGGATTCATCAGGCCTGTCTCCCCCTCACTACTGAACTGTTCCCGGAGACCAAATTATGGCATGACTGGAGGTGCTGGAAATAAATGGGTCTGGATATAATGGTTGCAGCCCATGGGTAATATTCCTGTGAGAGGGAGTGAGAGAATGATAGAGCAGGACAAAAATCATTTTACTGAATATTTCTCAGCTTGTATGGTGTTGAAATTTGCCCTCGTTTTGATAGTTAGCATTTTTCGCTCAGCATATCCTCTGTTTTCTCTTCCTCGGTCTCTCCCTGTGTATCCGCACTTGAACCTTTACACCTCTCTGTGGTACAGATGGTTTCATTTTATACGAGATAAAACCACGTTTGGTGGAACTGATTAAACAGAGAACAACATCCCCATCTGCCATTTATTCCCATATAAAATTGCTTGGGCAGATGCTGACATCTTTGGACATGATTGATTCACCTCTGACTGGAGCACAAGGGGTGGGGGAGGCTCTCATAGGGCTCCAGCTGTCTGGCCAACATGTACACACACACATACACACACAGTCACTTTACCAGTGCAATCACAGCTCTCGCCTTGATTAGACTTGGGCAGGTGAGCGCAGGACACTTTAATCATGATCAGTCCTTGGCCAATAATTCCCCTTTTGTGTCAGAGTGTGTGTGTGTGTCTATATGCATGTGACAGTACAACATTGCCGCTACCTCACGTTTGCATCTCATAAGTGCTTGACATCCCATATATGTGTGTTTGTGTGTGTGTGTTTTTGTTTTTATCATTTTATCACTTGTTTGAAGTCATTTGAATTAATTCGAAATTTGTGTGCTAAACATTTCACTTATTCCACATGAATAAAATATTAATCGAGTCCAGCCTGATCTCATTATTATTCGTAATATCCATACACAAACATTTTTTTTTGTATGCACTGAAAGCATCTCAATCTTATGTTTACGTATAGTTATTTTTTACTATCATATATTTTTTGACCCCCTAACCCCACTTCTACCCTAACCATAACCACTTTTCAAGAGCAAAACATAATAGGCAGATATATTTAAAACTGTAAGCACAAAGGAATAAATTATGTTTATAATAAGATTCTCCTGTCCTGTCTCCTGATTCTCCTGTCCAGATTCTCCTGTCCACCCTCAGAAAGATGGGCATCTCTGGAACCGCACTCCAGTGGCTTAACTCCTACCTTTCTGATAGATCCTTCATGGTGTCTTGGAGGGGTGAAGTTTCTAAGTCACAACAACTTGCTACTGGGGTTCCTCAAGGCTCAGTACTTGGACCGCTTCTCTTCTCCATCTACATGACGTCATTAGGATCTGTCATTCAGAAGCATGGCTTTTCCTATCACTGCTACGCTGATGACACTCAACTCTACTTCTCATTCCAACCAGATGACCCGACGGTAGTTGCTCGCATTTCAGCCTGTCTGAGTGACATTTCTAGCTGGATGAATGACCATCACCTTCAGCTCAACCTTACTAAGACTGAACTGCTGGTGGTTCCAGCTAACCCATCGTTTCATCACAACTTCTCTATACAGCTGGGTTCGTCAACCATAACTCCTTCCAGGACAGCCAGAAACCTAGGAGTTGTGATGGATCATCAGTTAAGCTTCACAGACCATATTGCTACAACGACCCGGTCCCGTAGATTTGCCTTATTCAACATTAGACATTTGTCTTTCAATGAGCCGAAAACAGCCCATGTTACTCCTCTCCTCATCAGGTTACACTGGCTACCAGTAGCCGCTCGCATCACCGCTCGCATCAAATTCAAGGTACTGATGCTTGCCTACAAAACGACCACTGGCACGGCGCCAACTTACCTAAACTCACTAGTTCAATCTTATGCACCCTCAAGAAGTTTGTGCTCTGCAAGTGAGCGACGCCTTGTGGTGCCATCCCAAAGAGGTTCAAAATCACTCTCACTGACTTTTTCCTGGACTGCTCCCAGCTGGTGGAATGACCTCCCGATCTCAATTCGAAATCTTGAGTCTTTACTCATTTTCAAAAACATCTAAAGACTCATCTTTCTCGCCTGCACTTAACCAACTAATACTAGTACTTACCTTTTTTCTTTTTCTTTTCTATCATATTCCCCAAAAAAAACCAAAAAAAAAAAAAAAAAAAAAACCTGCGCTACGTGTTCTGTACTAGACTAACTGAGACTTGTCATAGCACTTGTATACCGTTGTTGTTTTCTCGTTGATCTGATTGTTTCTACTGTTCTCATTTGTAAGTCGCTTTGGATAAAAGCGTCTGCTAAATGATTAAATGTAAATGTTAAATGTAAATGTAATAATTTTATGGTGTTTTTAATAGGTACGAACAAATAATAATCATATAATATAATATAATATGATGTAATATGATATGATATAATATAATATAATGTATATATATATATATATATATATATATATATATATATATATATATACACATATATATATATATATATATATATATATATATATATATATATATATTTATATACATATATATATATAAAATAAATAAATGTTTACAATTTTCATTAATTTTAACAGTTTTTTTTTCTGTTTATGTGATGGGATCTTTCTAAGACAATATAGAAATCAGAAATAATGCAGAACAGAATGAAACCGCTATCATCTTAAAACAGGTAAATCACATCTTAAAAAATGTGTTAAATGTATTGGTACAACATATTTAATAAATGACGTTGATACAATAAAATCATATCAACTATTCAATTCAATATTCTACAAAACTAAAAGGATAATATACAGTTTTAGATTCTGTCAATATGATAATCATAAGTACATTTCACTATCTCTGAAAACATCTGAAAATGCCAGTGCACTCTCACAAATGCAGGCACTTGGGCAGTAACTTTTTAAAAGGTACATCTTTGTATCTTATTTACCTCTAAAATGTGCATATTAGTACCTTAAATATACATATTAGTAACTAAAGTGTACACATTAGCACTGAAATTGTATATATAAGTATATTTTGTCTTTGTCCCAGTGACAGCTTTTGTACTCTTTTTCTGAGAGTGTGTGCTACAACTGCATGTTACATACGAATACCTATGATTACTAATGAAATTATGTTGTAAAGCCACCATTTTACCATCACCCTTTAAGTTCTTGAGGATGCCGCTATGTTTTTTTATCATCCTGCTTTTAATTTGCACCGCTTTATAGCGTCCTGCTCCGGGAGGACATTTCTCCTTCACTTAATTCCCCCTCAGTAATTACTTGTAAACATTCAAGGATTTTAAACACCACCTTCAGGTGTGCACTAATCAAATGCATCCGCGTGTGAGATGAAAGGACCCGAGCTGAAATCTTGTAAAACTGCTGAGTTAGACCGTCCCGTCCTAAGTAATCAGTCACCGGTTTCAGCTCATATACTCTTCTGATGAGAGATGAATGCTGTTAAGCAGAAGCGTTAGCTTTAGCCCAGAGGCATGATGGGAGATGTAATGCTGGTTGCAGCGTTCACTCCCAAGAGAACCAAATCAGTCTCCCCTGTCTCTAGTCCCATAACCCAAGTCTCTTTCCTCCTCTAACCCTCTTTACAGAGAGAAAACCACCCCAGACAAACCTCTTAAATTGGCTTCATCTCCATCTATAGTTGGATTATACAGTGAATGTAGCGACAGTTATTTTGATAGCAGCAGATGTAGCTGAGCGCAGAGGCTTTGTTATGTATGAGCTTGAATATGCCAGCGCTGGTCTTTAAAGAGCCTGTCACCTAGTGATTTGACATTGGGTGGGCGCCTGTTTAACAAAACAACCTTAAACAAGCTTATCTTTATTCAGGGTTATTTGTTAAGACACCTCATCAAGTTGGGTGAATTTGCATATTAATTAAATTTGTAGCTGCTGCTTTAAGGTGACAGATTTCAGTGTGCTGTCTGCAGGCGACTCACCTGAACACAGCAGACAAGGGCTTTTTTAACTAGCAGAAAATTGTTTCAAGTTTGGGAGATGTAACACGTTTAAACCTACATAGGGTGGATGGTTTTAGGAAGGGGGAGAGAGAAAAATCAAGTTGTGTATAATTCGGTCTTATTATCATCCCACAGGCATCCTGCAATCCTTTTTTTTTTTTTTTGTGGGTAGTTTTAATCTTTTTTTCTGTAAATATATCCTGCACACGGTTGTATAGATTGAAAATCTTTATTAAATAATACAACATTTCACTCAGAGACCTTCATCAAGCATGTCTCACTCTTCAGAAATGCCCGTTGAAGGTTTCTGATTGAAATGCTGTATTATTCAATAACAATTTGGAAGCTATATGACAGTGAGCAGGAATTTTTTTCTATTCAATTTTTCCATTCAATTTATTGTGCCCAACGTACCTGTCCATGACCATCTATGAGTGTGAGAGATGTTTATTTATTTTTTTCTACATATTTTCTCATCAAAACAAGAACACTATGGATAATGTTATGATTATTTTTTTCCTCCAGTAATTTGCATCAAATTGAAGCCTGTACATTTCTTTAAGTATTCAGCTTCATTGTAAAGATGACAAATCAGTTTACATTTTTGTTGTTGTTGTTGTTGTTTGTTTGTGTTTTTTTTTTTGGAATTTATTTGTGCAGATGACAAACATTCTTGATTTTTTAATTTTATTTTATTATTTTATTTAGATTTATTGTTGTATATTTGTTGTATGTAGTTTAGTTTAGTTTAGTTTAGTTTAGTTTTGTAAACCTGAGAGATCTTTGTTAATCCGTTAAGTTTGTATTTATTTATACACAATATTGTGAAGAAACATTCTTGTTTATCGCCCATGCCATTTTCCTATTTTAATTGTTTCTCAAGATGTTTCTCAAGAGACTGAAGCCTTTAGATGAGCTGTCAGAGAGATTCAGAGTCTTAGACTTTAGATATCCTGGCTGGCAGGTGAATTTTTATTTGGTCGTATCACCACTAACAATTTATTTCCCTATGGGCTGATTGTGTGGGAAGGTGTGAGTGTGTGTCAGTGTGCCCATGTAAGTGTGTGAACGATGGAGGGGACGAATAGCAGGATGATGAAAGGGTTTCTGAGGGTGATGAAATCTCACTGTCTAAAATGATTGACCATTCCAGTCTCACCCCGCTACTGTCTGCCTGTCTAATGCACCCATTCCCAGAATGCACCAAGATAATGAGTGAGAAATTTCTGACAATAGCCCACTCTCTCTCTTGTTATCCTCCATGCTTCGGTCCAACCCTCTGGGAGAGAGAATATTCCAGCCCGACATGCTGCTTTTCTCTTGAGAAGATGTCCGGAGTGTAGATGTGTCATTCTCTCCATCTTTTTTCGGACAGCGTGCTTCAGGACAGAGTGACAGGGAGAAAGTGTGTGAGTGTGTGTGTGTGTGTGTGTGTGTGTCTGAGAAAGGCTTTTCTGTAGCTCTGGAAGGACAGGCAGGCAGGCACGTGACCAAACACAGGGAAAGCGCTCATACTGCAGATACAATTAGGCTAAATGAGATTAGGCCTATCACATTTCTGCCGGCCGCGGCCCCGGAGCCACCTGGGAGAAAAAAAAGGTGGGGGGTACGGCTCACAGGAGGAAACGAGGAAGTGTAGAGGAAGCATCTCAACTGAACTCTGGGAATTGATGGAAATTCTACACTTACATTGTGATAGTTTCATTGATAGTAGCCGAGACATTAATGGAGCAGCCTTAAATCAGTGCATTAAAGGACAACTTGTCTATCCAGCCATATTAAATCCCAGTGGAACAGTTTGTAAAGTGTTTGATTTAAGGAAGTGGTTCTCAGTCGAAGAGCCCAGCTGGGGGTCATAATGCTAAATTCAATGCTACAAATATATAATAAAGTGCAACTTACCAATTAATCATGCATAGTTAGAATAACAAAATAAATAGCTTTTAAAAAGGGAAACAGAATTTTTGTTGTTTACCGAATGTTGTGTTAACTTTATTTTAGCACAAATTCATGTGTCTTAGTAGCCTTATTAGCCAGAGACAGACATCAATGTGTGAACAGATTGCATTACGTTCTCATCCTCAGCAAAAACCATGAACAAAACTAAGCAAAAAATAGAAAACATGACCCAGACTCAATTAAATATGGGTTCACCTTGTGCTTTCTGCAATGGATTTAGGAATGTGAAGGGCACAAAACCATCAAAAATCAATTTTGTATGAATTTTTATTTTATTTTATTTACTATGTTGGGTAAATAAATAAATTCATTCATTCATTCATTCATTCAAACTATGTTTATATGGTATCTCTAACCTGTGTCCTGAAGCAAACCATGCTTACCTATTTCCTAAAATTTTCTTTAAAAAATTGAGATAGAAATAGAAACATTACATTTAAGAGTATGCAGAACAGACAAGCAATAAAAAAATGTAAGTATAGACGGAACCAAAGCAAAAAAGAAAATGCTCAAAATTGGGTGTTTGATAAAGAAAGAAAGTTATAAAATAACACCATAGGCTCCAATGCAATGCAGAACAATTTAATACTGGACTTTTTGTTGTTTACTAAAAGGCTCTTCATAAGAACACAAATTATAATGTCATTCATTTAAAACATTAAATTTATTATAAATGCTAAGCCTAAATTAATTTATTTAAAGAGAAATTAAAACTATCTGTGTTTGGGAAATGTCCTATACAAATAAACAAACTCTCATTCAGCAAGAAAAGTTTGCACCTATTTTGCATGCTTGAAGTAAACTGCATTATAAAAGTTGCTTTGGAATGTAAGTCTCACCACGTTTCAGCTGATAAAAAACTGTGCCATATTCTGGAAAATATGGTAACTAGCTAAAGCAGGAAAGTTCATCTTTCACTTGAAAGATTTAGCTGTACTGGTAAATACCATGGCTATCCTTGTAAAAATCAGGCTATCAATAAACCAGCACTAACCCACACAATCCAACCTAGAGCAGTATGGAAATTCATGCAAGGCTAGGGTTTCTCATTAGTGACAGTAGAAGAGGATAGAATAGTTTTAGATTATTTGATTTTGAAGGATTTTGATGAAAAAAAATATTTGAGTTCATATTAAAATTGCTGGCTTTGAAGACTTTAGTATCTTATAGTATCTTATAAATCTGAGCATAGTTTGATAAGATTGTTTCCGAAACTCTAGAGAAGAAAGATGTGAGATCACTGGTGTCATTTTCTCAGGGAAAAGAAGGAAGCAGGACACGTGTCCATTAGCTCTCAATTTAAGCTCATTGCTGTCTAGGAGAACCAACCCAATAAAGAGTGGTTAAGTTACCTTTAGGTCATTTTGCTTTGATGGTCACTAGTCTACGCACTTTGCCCTATGGGTTAACACTATCGGAAAGCATTTCTTGACAGAAATGAAGAAATACAGTGAAATTAGCTGGAGGAATTCCAGCTGCCATGTCAACATGCTGCAGATGAAAAACATAAACCTGTTTTATTGCTCAGATTTAGGATTGATATGATATTGAGTCAACAAGGTTGTGGGAGCATTTTAATTCAGTGCAGGATGTGAGGTGACATTTATTGTTGCTTAGAAATAGAGCTGATATGCAGTATTTTTCTTCTTTTGATAAATGTCAACATAAACAAAGCAATAGGAGAAAGAAGAGGCTGACATTTTCACACTATGCGGTTTTCATCAGAAAGCGTCACACATCCTTTTTCATACCTGAAGTCATGGAGAGAGAAAAAGACAGAAGAGAGAAAAAATGAGCATGTATTTCATGGTAAGGCTGCTGAAACAGAACTAATGGTGGTTTGAAATGGCCTCTCTAAGATGAGCTACCCAACTGTGATGTCCTGTCTATTAATGTATTTTCCCCTTTAATAAATTTTACCCCATAGACTGGTATTATCTTGACTTGATGCTTTAATAATTAGAAAAAGGGATCATTCACCCAAAAATAAAATAAAATTGTCATTATGTGCTCACCCTGATCCAAACCGCATTATGATGGCTTTGTGTGAGGAACAGATTAAAAAGCAAATTGTTATTTACTAAAAAGTCTTCATGGTGCTTTTTGTGCTTGTGTCACAATATGCTGTATTTGTTGAATATTCTGCAGAATGTGTTGCAGTGAAGAAAGAAAGTTGGGGTTTAGTGTTAAAAAATTCTGTAAAATTGTTATCAAGCTTACAGGACCTTTCAAGTCATAGACACCAAGAAATTTGAAATAATTGAATCTGTATAATAATATAATATAATATAATATAATATAATATAATATAATATAATATAATATAATATAATATAATATAATATAATATAATATAATATAATATAATTAATATATAGAAATGGTAACATTATTTTATGTAATAGGATTACTATTTTGCTTAGTTTACTGACTTATACTGTTGTTGATTTTTTTCATTATTTGTAGTTATTTGGTTATATGGTGATATTAAGAATGAATCTTTTTACATTTGTTGATTGTTACCACACTATATCAGTCTATAATATTACAAAATTGGGTCCCACTTTATATTAGGTGGCCTTAACAACTATGTTCTTACATTTTAATTAATCATTTGATACAATGCACTTATTGTGTACATACAAGCCTGAAGCCCGGCATTATTGAGCTACAGCTCAGCTTCGATGTGAATGTGAACATCAGACTCTACTATTTTAATAGCATTTTTGAGACGTCTGTGAATCCATCCTATTGCCGGGTTGTGTATGTGAATAGCATGGTCACACACGCTCCCACGCTCACACATATATCTGTCAAAAGAGAGGCCCATGTTTCCCAGCTCACCTCCGTGCTTCCTGGTGGCAGCTGTATTGAGACAGGGTCCTTTAGTCTGCCAGTTTCAGCTACTGTCATTGTTCCCCCCACAAGTAAATACTGGCCTCCTACAGCTGTTCAAATGCTGCCTGACTTCCCTATGTGTTTAGGAACAAGAGTCACCTCTCAGCGCTCTAAACAAGGACACGGCCATGGGAAAGGATTGCTGGCACCACAAAATCTCACTCCACGTGCACACAGATACAGGTCCTGCTGCTCATTTTCTCAAATGTTAGCAAAAAAGAGATGGGGCATTCGTCTAAATGCCACCTTCTCAGTGAGGGGTGATGATACATTACATTAATGCTATCTCTTTTTTCCATTCTTTTGTCATCATCTCTGCACTGGACTGTGGGTAATTAGATATCTCAGCAGCCCAAGAGGGACTCGTCCCTCACAGGGCAGATGATTTAAAAAAGCGCACGGGGACGTGGGAAAGAGAGCGTGAACTTGAGGGGGCCGCCACTTTGTCACACAGAGCAAATAAATGGCTGGGAGTGCACATGAACGTTCCTTAATGATGAGGAATTTAAAAAAGCCAGCACGGACCACACTGCGGGAACAATATGTTTTCTGCGCAGGGAGACTAGTGAACTGGGCTACGGCGGGCTGAGATGCGATATGGCCCATTAATTATTGAATCCGCTGACGGCATGACAAATGGCCGTGTCCCTGCTCTCATCCCGTTGACTTACAGCAAACCGCCGCACCCAAACTCAGCACGACTATCCAAACTTCCCTTGCAGGGATTCTGGCACCTCTTACCTTCATTTATCTGTTTGCTTGATTGTGATGCTATAGTTAGCTAATATAGCATTCCTTGTAGTGCGTCTGAAATTGTATCCTGTCTACATTTGATGAGGAAATAAAAGTGTGTACTGTTTACTATGAATGTGTTTATTATGAATAGCTGGACGTACAACACCAGCCATGTTGGCATTGTCTTGAGACTTATTGAGTTCACAACTCCTCTCTTGTGGCCTAACAGCATAGTAAAGTGTCCATCGGATGCACACTTAAAAATATTGGTGGAAACGGCAGGGCATCTATGTACTTTGTGCTTATATGAATACCATGAATTTAAATATACTACCCTTGCCGCATACTGTTTTTCACCTGCTATATAGTAGGGATGTCATCATATTTGGATGTAGTGATTGTTAGTTACTAACAATAGCGATGCTATTAGTGTAACTACATTTTTTGTAGCATTAAGGCCCGTTCAAACCGAGGACAATACCTATAAAGATAACGATAAAGATATAGTTCTAAAAATCATTCACAATATTAAAGAATTGCAGAGTCCACACTACAGCTATAACAATAAAGGCACAGAGAAATGATATCGATATCATCGTTTTTCTAGCTGATGAACAATATAAACATCAGAATCAAAAAGATAAAGATCAGAATCCATCCTAATATAATGAGCTGGAGAATTTAAAGTGGAATTTAAAGAATAAACAGACAATATTGTGTGTGGATGCTAATATTGTTAACTTTATAGTTATCTTTAAAGATATCATTCTTGGTGTAAATGAGGCTTTATACTAGCTCAGATGTTTTTAAAACTGTACTTTTCTGGTGGTAGGTTAAGCAACTTTTTCTGTTGATTAGCAGTGCAGCTAAGTGCTAGTGTGCTACATTTTGACATTTTATCGTGCCTGAAACTTTACAGAATACAAAGCCCTTACACCTTCTTATTGGAAACATTTTGTTCACTGCTGCTCTCTAGCACTATGCACAGTAAACTGAGTTTTCTAGCTTTTATTATATGTATATATTGTAAAGTGTTTATTTTACTTTTGTCTCCTTATTTTGTATCAGATAAACACTAATAGTATACATTTATGAAGATATTGTCCCCCTAAATAACTTAAATGTTGTACTTATTGTATAATGTAGCTATTTGAACTAGGGCTGCATAATAAAGGAAGAAAATTGACATTGCGATTTTTTGTTTTGTTTGTGATATATATTGCAATATGAAAAAATACAGGAATTTTCTCAAGATGACTTGAATATCCACATTTGGAAAGAATAAATCATTGTAGAATCAAGGGGTAATTTTGTTGGGGAGTGAATTTGCATAGAAAATAAAAAAAATTGAAGAAATATATTTATCTATAAGTTTTTTTATTTGTTAATTTAGTCAGTCAGTCTGAACCGTCTTTATACTGTTAAAAAAATTAGGAAAAACTTTGGTGTGAACACTTGGGTATATTTTTACAAGAAGCAACTCAAACCTTATATAATAACCTTATAGTTAAAAAAAAAATCTATTTGCAGATAAATTCAGTATGACTATAAAGTAATATAAGCTATTATTATAAAAAAAATATATATAAATAAATAAAAAAAAATAATTAAAATAAATATATTGCAAAAATAAAGTGCTATAAAATATAAAAATTGTACATATATATATATATATATATATATATATATATATATATATATACACACACACACACACACACACATACACACACACAGTATATATATAGTACACTGCAAAATTTTCATTGTAATATTTATATCTTAATTTCTACATTTTCAAACAATAAACAACCTAGGTTTTATTTTGGCCCAGTAAATAAATATGTGTTCTGCTGGTTTCAGTGTGAAGCACAGCACTGTGTTTATTTACACATGTGCAGCTTATTATAAAGTGGAATGGCTCTGCATCATGAACTGCACATATATAAATGAATTCAGTCCCACAAATCCTGCTAAAACTGGCAGCACACATATATTCATTTATTTAAATTGCAACCATATAACAATATCTATTTGATTTCAATATAGTGTGCAGTCCTAATTTTAACTACTTTAAATTATGCATACCTTGGCAGGCTAGTCATTCTTTAAATATTGAACCTGAATGACATAAACAGTCTAGCTTAACATCCGAATAGCACATTTGTTCGATGCATCCATTAGAAGTGTAGTTAGTTGAGCAAGGGGTGTGAGAATGCCAATCTGTGAGGCTTTCTATAGCAGCAAACAGGAGGCTGTGTGAAGAAAAGCGTCAGTGTGCAGCATGTCAGCTGGACTGAACACAGCCGGTGACGTTTTTGTGGTCAGCCGCTGCTTTGGGCAGCAGGACTGAGTGCATTGTGGGAAAACTGAGGGGGCTAAGAACACCTGCACATTTCCAAATGAGCCATTCAGCCTTTGGGCCAAAACGATGTTATGAGTTGTTTTTCAGCAATGTAAGTGTCAAAATATTTACTACAGCTCTCCAGAAATAGACTTTTGGTTTAGCAAGCCCTCCAGGTATTTAAATCAGACGATTATGAAACATTTGTCCTTGGCAGAAATGCTAACAAATGACAGAAATGGATTTGCCTTGTTTTCCCATATATACACAGTGTATAGATGGATAAATACAATATATATTGAAATATTTCTATTTCAGCTTTGCCATCACAAGATTAAATTAAATACATTTTAAAATATAAATTAAATTATTAAATACATTTTTTTAAACTAATAATTTGTGTTTTAAAAACTAATAATTTGTGTTTATTTACTATTTATTTTACAAACTTTATTTATTTTGTATATTTAATAAAATAAATGCAGACTTGGTGAGCATAGAGACTTCCTCCAAAAAAAACATGAAAAAATGGTAATGTATATATAATTGCTTTTCTAAGATAACAATTTACTTTTGAATATCTATATGCTAATTTTTTTTATACGGTAATTTTCAGCTATTAAGATCAGACAGTGATAGTTTGTCCTTTTTGACCTGTTCTCTCAGCACCTGGGAAAATGAGTTTATCCGTCGGTTTGATTCGTCCCAGCTACAGTACGTGCTAAGCCAAGTTGTCATCATCTTTTTATAAAAAAAAAAAAAAAAAAAAATTCTATTTTTTTAGTCTCTCGCTTTTCTAAAAGATGTGCTTTTGTGTGACAGGTCAGTATGGATTTAACCGCTTCTTTAAAAGCGTCCTGTTGTTTCATCATAAATAAGCAGCCCCCGTGGTGTGCTACAATAAAGCACAGTTTAAACACTTTCATTCTTCATCTGCTCTTCCTCTCCGCAGATCCCGAACTTAAATAATGGACCCCTTTTTGTAAGTCAAACGGTAGGTTGTGAGTCAAAGGAGATGAATTCTAATAGCTCCCCTACCACACACACACACACACACACACACACACACACACACACAAGCGCACTATTCCCTCAACTTGTGCAAGGTACACTGAAGGCAGTGAGTGTGAAGGAGCCAGAGCTATGCTTCATTTTGAGGTAATGACAATCCCTGTAGATCTATGCAAAACCCAGCTGCCGCATTGGCTGCTGTAAAAGATGGTAGCAATTAGGCCTTGCTCTTAAAACAAGGTGAGTCAGGACCTTTTAATGGTGCACTGTTCCTCGGCTCCCACACATGTGGCGGCTCATGTTCCTGTGCCAGAGAAAGCCACAGCCAGCATACCAACGTGCGACTCAGGAGGTCTTTGTGTGGGTTTAACATGATTTATGATGTATACTTTTATTGTTGAAATTCAGGATTGTCATCAATTTAAAGTTTTGATAATGTGTTTTTAAAATCGACTTGTCATTGGTTTGCCTGAGGTACTAGTCAAATAATCTATTTTAAAGGTACAGTTCATCCAAAAATGACAATTCTGTTATTGTTAGTAATCCATCCGTTTTGCTGACCATTGACTTCTGTTGTAAAGACATTTCTCAAAAAATCCTCTGCACGATAAAGCAATCCATACATTTTTGGAACAAGAAAAAGAAGACAGGGGGGGGGGATTAATATCAGATGTGTTCTTGTGTGGTCTTGTGGTCTTGAGACATGCTTTTTACTGGTTTTAACTTAACTTCAACACATTAGTTAAGATTAACTAAGATTAAATACAGCATTTATTAATCTTAGTTAATGCTGATTTCAGCATTTACTAATGCATTATTAAAATCACAAGTTGTTTGTTAACATTAGTTAATGCACTGTGAGCTAAAATGAACTAACAATGAATGATTGTATTTTTATTAACTAACATTAACAAAGAGGATTAAATACTATAATGAATGTATTTTTCTTTGTTTGTTCATGTTAGTTAATACATTAACTAATGTTAGCAAATGACACCTTATTGTAAAGTGTTACCACACATTGTTTTAAAATCCATCATTTATGGTGGGATACTCATAAAACAAAATATGTCCATCTGAATTTGTGGAGTTGTAGCAGGGGTGCATTAAATCAATAGTTCTCCCAAAAATGAACCCTCAGGCATCCAATATGTTATTTGTTTCTTCATCTGAACAGATTTGGAGAAATTTAACATTACATCTCTTGCTCCCCAGTGGATCCTCTTCACTGAATTGGTGCCGTCGGAATAAAGGCCCGTTCACACCAAGGACGATAACTATAAAGATAACAATAAAGATATAGTTCTAAAAAAAGTTCTCAATATTAAAGAATAGCAGAGTCCACACCACAACTATAACGGTAATGGCACAGAGAAACAATATCATTGGAAACAATCAGAATCCATCCTGCTATAATGAGCTCAAGATTTTAAAGCGGCAGATGCATTTGCACTTAGAATAAGCAAACGATATTGTTCGCTGGTGTGGATGCTAATATTGTTATATTTATATTTATCTTTATAGTAATTATTCCACTAGTAATTCCAGTACATCAGTTAACATCTTGTGAAGTGAAAAGCTGTGCGTTTGTAATAAACAAAATCATCATTAAGAAATGTTCAACTTAAAAACATTGCTCTTTCTAGAGTCTTCTATCTATAATTTCGGTTTCTCAGAAACGGGTAAATTAGTTAATTAATTGAGTAACTTGTTGGATCACTAGTCATGTGGTTGCCCATCATGACTAAACCCGACAGTATAGTGTACTATTTTAATTGATACAATGTTCAAAGTCCTTATCTAAATTCATAACCATACTGTAAATTTATTATCATATACCCTACAGTATGTACATTTTTGTCACTCCTTAGTTGGTTTTTATAGGCTGTTTCTCTTTTTTCCAAACTTTCCTATTTTTGGGTCCCTGATGTTTGAGACCTTGATAGAAGTACAACAAATAACTGGTATTTAGACTACAGTTTATTTTTTCATGGTCCTTGAGTCGTTGGCCTTGGGTGGTTTGCAGTGGAAATGGTCCTGTAGGGCATGTGTGATGTGCATATATTTGAGACAATCTAAGGGTGAACAGTTTCTCTGTGTCCCTGAGACCTGAAGCTTTGGCCATGAAATACATTTGCAGTTTTTCTTTAGGAGTGTGTGAAAGGAATATGACTGTAAACTGAATGAACAACGGCCTTTATGTAATAGGTTAGTTGGAATAGTCTGTTGGAAATTATGCATGTGGCTTTTACAATATGAAAGGTGACAAACAGATGAATGCTTTTATTTTACAGGAATTGCTATTAGTTGAGTTAATGTCTCTCATTTCCTCAGCAGAGCTTTTTTTCTTCAGGTTTTTGGACAGAAGATTAACTCTATGGTTGAAGCCAAATGGCTTTGTCCAGACTGTCTGGTCTGGTCCTGACCAGACAGAAATTCCGAGCCAAAACAGTCATGTCTCTCAATAAACCATGTGTTTCAACATTTCCAATCCAAATACATTATTTGGTGTATTTCAGTGTTTGCATCCAGGTAAAATGGAGCAGAAAAAGACACCTGTTTTGTGGTGCATTTATGATTAATTAAGGCACTACAGGCGATTTTCTGGAAGATGCCTAAAACCGTAACATAAAATTAGAATTAACATACAAGACCTGGTTCACATAGTATGAATCTGGCCACAATTTTGCCATCTGAGACTAATTTTAGCAATTGCAAAAAAATTATTTTGGATATAATACATAAATCTAGAAGATGTAGGCCATATTGTACAGAGTACACTCGGCTAAAATGAGTTTCAATAAAGATTATTTGTATAGCTCACTTAGATCATTCAGGATCATGTAGTGGCTCTACTTCCCACCTCTTAAATATCCAATATACATTTCCAGTCAAAATGTTTCAAATGCTTTTTTGAAATAAGTATATTATGCTCACCAAAGCTGCATTTATTTAATACAAATACAGTTGAAACAGTAATATTATGAAATATTATTACAATTTAAAATAACCGTTTTGTATTTTTGTGTATTGTAAAATGTGATATATTTTTGTGATGATAAAGTAATATATTTCTTTGAGTCACATGATCCTTCAGTTTTGATCAAAATTCAGCCTTGGTGAACATAAGAGACTTCTTTTAAAAACATTAAAAAATCTTTATGATTTCAAACTTTTGATCGTGTAGTAGTGTATCTCATCAGATACTGATTCCTGAATGTTAGACCTCTAAATCAAACAGCAGCCGCCATGAGTGCAGTGCATTGCTTGAGCTCCGACACCGCAAATATTTGCATGTATTTGTTATGCATCATTGCATCAAATATACAGGTCATCACTGCATCTCCTAGGGACATTCAAGATTTGAATTAGCAATGTTGGGATTACAGGAGAGCTTCAGGGGGCTGGCGGAGAGCTGCCTTTGTAGGGCTCAGTCTCTGAGCTGGAGAATTTCAACATCATAAATACATTATAGGCTTAAGACGTATACAGAACATGCATGGGCATATGTGTGATGCATATGTTATCAGCATTATAAGAACGAAAAAAAAAAATGCATAAAACTGAACACATTTGTGACTAAATGGGTTTGTGATCTATAAAAGTGCCATGCCTTATGGTAACTGTAAAAAAGGGGATGGGCTGTAAATTTATCATCCAAGTCTGTCTGAGACCACTAGTGAAAATACCTTATATTGCCTTGTATAAATATTTTACATTTTTGTTATTTACACACACACACACACACACACACACACACACACACACACACACACACACACACACACACACACACACATATAGTGTGTGTGTGTGTGTGTGTGTGTGTGTGTGTGTGTGTGTGTGTGTGTGTGTTAACAAACAATATAATAAAAATTGTTATTATATTGTTAACAAACAATATAATAATTTTTTTATTATTGTTATATATGTATTGAATATATATAATTATTGTTATATATATTAACCAAACTATATATATATATATATATATATATATATATATATATATATATATATAGCAAAGCCACATTAAACTGATCAAAAACAGTAAATAAAGTTCTGTTTTTTAACTGTAATAATATTTTCACAGTATTACTGATTTACTGTATTTTTAGATTATACTGTATATATTTTATACTACTGTTTTGAGATTGAGGTTGTAAGATTTTTTCATATTTTTGAAGGCTTTCCAAGGTTGCCTTTATTTAATCAGATATACAAATCTTTTTATTTATTTTTATCTAAATTAAAAAATCCTAGATTTTCAAAGTGGTGACTGACTTTCTGACCCCACTGTATGTTTTCTATAATACCAGGTAAACAAAAACTATTTACATGTTTAGTGTGCTTGATAGGGCTGAATGTTTTCAGAGAGCAAGGCCATGTGTCTGAGGGTGACCTTGCTCATGTATGTGCGTGCATGTGCTTAAAATGGCTGCAGTGATAAACAAACACTCATCTTCAGTTCACGGCTGCTATCAAACGCTACTCCCGCTCATGATGCACGAGCCGGGTCACGAAAGCCACGTCTGTTTCACCTCAGAATAAAAAATGAAAACGGCAACAACAAAAAGAATTCCAAGCACCTTGCCCTCGCGACAGAGCGAACACACGTGCCTAGTATAGATTAAGCCCCGAGCTGTCAGAGCTAATTGAAAGTAATAGAGCCTGCAGTCATTGGATTAGCGTGTTAGACATTGATACTGTCGGGCTGGAAACAGTTGGTCCAGAGATTGAATGATATTAGAATTGGCAGGGGCTATTTCCAAATGCGGACTGTGAAATGCTTTGGGCGTTTTGCTTTAGGATTTTCAAAGGTGTGAATCTTGTTTCATGATGTATCAGAATTTTGTCCTCTGGAGAGGAAATGCATAATGCAAAGAGGCCTTAGGGTGAGCGGTGACCTAATATCTTTTTTCTTTACATAGGATCTTGAAAAAGTTATTCAAGGATAACTTTTCCTCAAGAAACATAGCTCTCATAAATAATACAAAAAAGAAAGTTACTACATTATCTTCTGGTAATATTAAAATTGCTGGTTGCTATTGCTAGAATGTAAAAACATGATAATAAAGCATTTACTTCTTTTGCCGTAGGATGCATCATTAACATATATATATTTTTTAATGAATGGTTAAAGGGATATTGTACCTAAAATTCATCATTCACTCACCCTGAAGTTATAGCAAACTCATATGACAAAAAAAAAAAAAAAAAAAAAAAAAAAAAAACATTTTGAAAAATATCCAGCCATTTATTTTTCCATATAATAAATTTTAATTAAGACCAGGGCAGCCAAGCTCCCAAATGACAGAAGTAGCACCATAGATCTGATTCATACTTCTGAACCTCTGAACTTTTTTTTTTTTAATACTGGAGCTTGCCAGTATAAAGCTTTACCTCCATATTGGCCTCTTTTATGATATATATTAAAAAAAAAAAAAAAAAAAAAAAAAAAGTGGCCAGAATCAGTGTTATTTTAGTATTATTGTAGCTTTTATTTTAGTATTTTCAGTTTTCATTTTAATTTTAGTTTATTTTTTAGTAATTTTGAGCTTTATTAAAATATTGCTACTGTATTTGTTTAATTTATTTAGTTTTTTATGCATTTACAATGTTCTCATTTTTGTTATTTTTTTCTAACCAATATTAATATTTTATTTCAGCTTTATTTGAATTAACACAACTATTTTAATAGTTTTAATTTTAGTTAATGATACTAACCCTGGCTAGGATGTTCTTTACAAATTATCTTTTGAGTAAATGATGACAGAATAATCTTTCTTTCTATTTTTTTTTTCTTTTTTTTTGTGAACTATCAATTTAGATATTCCATGAATTTACTGTTTTTGGCTTAACCAAGCCTTTGTTTAATTAAAAGAATAGAAAGTTTGACTAAAGCTCTAAAACTAAGTTTTGATGGTTATTGTTCTGCTTTGGTTTTTTTTTTCTTTTATTGTTGTTGTTCATTTGCATTTAGCGGTTCAGTGTTGATGCACCCACTGCCCACGTATTCTAGTTAGTCATCCATTCTTCCTCGAATTCCTCGGATATATCTTTTAACAAAAAAACAAAAAAACAAAAAAAAAAACTGCAAATGGTTCATTTAGTCTAGATCTTTTTTTCTTTCTTTTTTTGGCATTATAAGTGCATTGTAACAGATTTACCAGGATTTACCAGAATATGTCTATTACACAGTCTTTGTAATGTGTGCAACTGACATTTCACAATAAACCTCCCCCTCTGAAGAAGACAAAAACCGACACCAACCATCTGTTTTCAAGTTTGATAGCCCTTTATCATAAATTGCTCTTCGAGGACAAGAGAGGAGAATGCTTCACGACAAGAAAGAAAATGAAAATGTGGCCTTAATACAGTAATAACGTGACAAATTATGTCCCATTTTCTTCAGGCGACTTTGCTTGAGGAAAAATTGGAAGACGCCCATGGGAGCAGCCAGTCATCCATCACAGGCCAGTGTTGAGGCCAGCGCTGTGGCCCTGAGGACCAGCCTGCCCACAGCAGCAAAGCAGCTAATAGCGACACAGAACACAAGCACCCCTGGGGAGGAGACCAAGCAGTCGCTTGCTACGAAAACAGAGCAGTGGAGGGGATCAAGGTTTGTTTTGTCCCCTGCGTTTTTCAGGCTATTATTTATTCTGCCTGGGCGGCTGAAATATCAGCGTCCTTGGCCGCTGGATCTCCTTCTCCCTCGCGCAATTGACAGATCTCATTATGAGATAAAAATGACAAAGATAGCTCATGATGCTTCAGAGAAATGTAAAACCATTAGCAGGTCATTGTCATAGTTATGATGTGTCCTTTTAAGCAGCTTAGTGAACTGGTGGTGAAGTGTGATATCGGGATTAACCTATGAGGGAGTTTTGCTGCAACGTTCGGCTGGTGTTGATGAAACTGCGACGTGCGCTTTCAGGGCTCCGCAGAGAAATGGCAGAGTTCTGCAGGGTTACCGAAGAAAATGGGGCTGTTTGTGACGGAAAAGAAGAAAATTGACTGAAGAGGGAAAAGCAAATGAAAGTCTTATTTTCCTGCACTTTGCATTTCAAATGTATGCATTCTTTACCTGTTATCTGCAGGCCTAATGGAGAGTTCAAAAAATAATAGGTAAATTGTCTTGGAAAGAAATGACAACAAATGTTTTGCACCATTTTGTAATGATGCAATTTACACTAACATTACAGCAATCTGATGCAACCAAATTACTGAGCCAGGCATTTGAACTTTTTTTTTTTCATTCAGACCAATATTGTGCTCTGATTCATTAAAAACACCTCAAGTGAACAATTTGATCACAAAGTAGTCTTAGACTTACAGTGCAGGAGGCATAGTTATTTCAGTGTTATTTTTTACTATTTATGTTTTATTAATATTTTGAATTAGCTTTCAATAGAATTTCATTCTTAGTTATGTGCTTTTATCATTATTTTTTATTTTATTTTTATTTATTTAAATATTACTATTTATGTTTAGTTCAGTTTTAGTTTTGCTGGCGTTACTGAAATTACAAAGTGAACTCTCAGGAATCTGCAGAGAAATGGAAGAGTTCAGCAGGGCCACTGAAAGAAATGAGGTTGTTTGTGATGAGAAAGTCTTATTTTGTATGTTGAAAATTTATGCTTTCTTTACCTGTTATGTGCAGGCCTCATGGGGAGTTCCAAAAATATTGGGTAAATTGTCTTTGACATCAAATGTTTCGCTCCGTTTTGCATCGGTGTCATAAAGAAAATCAAATGTAATGATGCAATTTACACTAAAATTGCAGCATTTTGATGCAAAGTCTTAGTTTCATAATCACTTCCCAGTGCCGAAAGTGTTAGCGCTGCCTATAATTTACCTAGACAGGAGGTGAGTAAACAGTTTCAAATCTGTTTTTCGCCCAACGTCTGCTCTCAGAGAATAGGAGATAAAGGTTTCAAGCACACATAGCGGATTCCTCGGCACAATACAGTCAGTAATGTGGATTAATTATTGCTCAGTGTTTTTTTGGAGAGTCTGTTTTGCAGCAGCGAGCTATTACTGAGCCCTATCAATCATTCTATTAACTCTGGCTATGCCTTTGACATCACATTAGTGAATGTAACTCATTATCTGGAGGGAAATTAGAGTAGTGTGGATCCAGCCATGCGTTATGTCTCTCTGCCCCCGTAGCACACAACTCGGAGTTGTTTGATTGCTATGCCTGCTAGAACTGAAGTTGATTAAGTAATGACAGATACAGTATCTGCGGTTGCACTCCAAACTAATTCATCATTAGTGGCAGTATCACAGGTCGCTAATCTTACGCAGCTGAACGAAGCTCCCGGAAAGCTGTGACTTTTTCACACTTTTACACAAGTAGCATCCAAAATATCAAACTTCACAGATACGCGAGCCAAATCGCACAATAGCGAAATTAGCGAACGCCCAAGCATACTGTCGAGTTGTGAAGAAAATTGTGAACTTGTTCTGAGGAGCGATCCACGGTGGAGGCTCAGCTAAATCTGCCATTCAAGCTGCTACAGATATTGAGAATCGAGCCAGAGGATGTGACACGTATAGATGGACTTTCTGGTAATTGTTTATTGTGTTTAAATGCATTTCTGGCGGCACGACTCAGCTCCTTCATGTCATTAAAAGTTCTTTCGATTACATTTTCATGCAACCTTGACCTTCTACGCTGCAATAACAATCAATACAGTAGCCATTAGCATCCGCGTAATTGTGGCAGAAAAAATGAGCTAACAGCCTCCCGGTCTTTTCCGCCATTTGTTTAGGAAGCAGATGGAGCGAACTAAAGAGCTTGTAGGAAAGATGGATTTGATGAATTAAAACCCAAGATGCAAATTTAGATTTCTGTAATTACACTAGCTGATCATTACGATTTTTCAGCGCAAACCTTCTGCCATCTTGTCTTTTGGCAGGCCCCATGTCCTTAAGAAACAATTACAAACACATGTTCCCTACGAGAAAGGTGACACAAGTTTTAGATCTCTTTCTCCTTAAAGATGACCTTTAAAGTCACAGGAAGTGGAAATGAACCAAGATGGCTGTGCTAATTTTACCCGAGGGAGTCAGATAGCTTTGTGCTAATGACTGATGAACATTAGCATTGACTTTGGACTACCGTTAGTTGTAGGCTACACACCCTGTTCCCATCGTAGTTTGCTGCTATAAATCATTTTGTCTGTACACAATGGCTAAGGGGCATGAATGTGTACTAAATGAGACTGTGTTTGAGAAATAAATGAGAAATGTATTGTTGATCCTAAAATTGTGAAGGTCATTATAACAAGCTCTTAATTGCATGGAGAATCTGCACTTTGTTTTTCCATATTATCAGTATGTGCAAGAGAAACTGATTTGATTATGTTAATAAAGCATTCTCTCATATGTGGTAATGGAGGTGCAGTTCAGAATCATTAGCAGCAAAAAAATCCTTGTTTAGATTTTGCTCTAATGCAGGCTAGGGAAAGTGCACATTTTTAATGGTATTGATCAAGGTCTACTGAGCTCTGGGGTCTGCTCTAATTACGACCTCTTCTTCACAGTTTCTCGCGTAATGATGCCCACAAAGCAATTATTGCTCGTCCCATTTATCTGATTCTTCATAGGAATGATACCTAGACAATGGAAAAATGAAGCATTGCGGCATGAATGTGCTTTAGTGAAAACACGTGTCCATTAGATTCCTGCATAATGTTTAGAGCTCCCTTGTTCAGATCCACCATTATGTTTCCGAGTTCAATAGAAGTTTAGCTCAATTGACAGCATTAGTTTCATGATGTTGATTTCTAAAAATCGCAGATAGATTAAGCCATTAGTGAGGTTAATATTTCAAGGTATGCGTATTTAGCCAGGATGCATTAAGTGACGAAAACACACTTTTACAAAAATGTTTTTACATTGTTACAAAAACAAAAACAAAAAAACTATTCTTTAAACACCTAATCTTTAAACAAAAATATTAAGCTGCACAACTATTTTCAATATTGATAATAGTAAGAAATGTTTCCCGAGCATATTCAGCATATTAGAAAGATTATTTGATATTGAAACTGGAGTAAAATTAATCTTTACCATCACAGTAATAAATTACATTTTAAAATATATTAAAATAGAAAATGGTTATTTTTAATTGTAATAATATTTCACAATATTGCTGTTTTTACTTCATTTTTTAATTAATTTTGATCATATAGTATACCGATTTTGAGCATACAGACTTTTAAAATAATTCCAAACTTTTTCATGTTAGTGTATATATGTCCATGTTGACAAATATGAATTAGTATTCATAAAGTTCACTAATTCAGAAATTAAAAACATCATTGTAGAAGTATGCGTGAATTACATTTTTAAATCTAGCTATTAAGTTAATAGATCCAGATAATGCCACAAATACTGTTAATTAAGTTTAACTTGTAATAAATATTTTCACTCATTTCCTTCTCTTCGTTCTTCTTCTCTCTCATCACCAGGAGAGTCTGTGGTGTGTGCACACAAAATTGAATGCTTAAGGATTTATTCCGTCGTACAAATCTGCAACAGCTGGAGTGGCACGCAATGCATGTAAACTTTGTGTATATAATTTGGTGACAAATCAAGCTTAATCATGCCACCGCTTGGCTGAGAAGAGGCGAGGAGAGGAGAGAAGCATCTGGACACTGAACAGGGAACACAAACGGGCAGGAAACTCAGCTCTTCTGACGAACATTAGCAGACAGGGTACGGATGGCAGCAAATGCTGCGAAATAAGTTATGTGAATGACTCCAGAGCCTACGTTTCTCATATAGAATATGAAAATGGCTTATGCAGCTTTTGCAAACTGAGCCACATAGGTTTGCTTATTAATGGAAGATTCTTGAAGACAAAATGGGTCCAAGATTCACTGCATTGTAGAATATATGCAGGCAGTTGAAGTGCTTTAATAACACCAAAATGCAGGCAAAGATATGCTTGCATTATTTACTCTGCGTCATGTGGCATTTTTAAAATCTTGATGTGAGTTTTGGCAGGTGCAGCATAGAGGTTTTAAACAACATGAAGTTCAGTAAATAATGATTTACTGATATTTTAAAGGAATAGTTCACCCAAAAAAGAAAATCCAGTCCATCAATAAATGTTCTGTGCAGCGAAAATCCATCAAGATGTTTTTAACTTCAACACATAATATTGCTTTCTCCAGTGAAAACTGTCCAAAACAGTTCTAAACAAATATGTTGGTGGATTTTGATGTGAGAGGACAACATGGGATGGACCTTTTCACTGGATGATATGTATTTTTGTTGTGGGTTTTTGTTTTGAGTGGAAAAATTTTTATGGTGTTTTTGCTTCTTACAAACACTCAGCTTTTCACTTCACAAAACATTAACTGATGGACTTGAGTTGTGTTGTGGATTATTGTGATGTTTTATCGGCTGTTTGAACTCTCATTCTGGCGGCACCCATTCACTGCAAAGGATCCACTGGTGAGCAAGTGATGTTTAAATTACTTTAAACCTTTAAGCTCAGTCCAGCACAGGGAAAATGTTCTAATCAGAAAGAATTATATGTTCCATGCAAGCACTTTTCAAGCAGTTGTGAAAATTCATAAGTGCACAGGTTGCCGTGGTCAGATTGTGCAGGTGTTTGTTGAATTGCAGTCTGTGGTCACTGCTGGTGTGAGAGCGGATCCAGGAGCTGTGTGCTGTAGAAAGCGCTCTGACTCACCAGGCCAGCTGGTCCGGTCCACGCTCACATCTGCACAAGCAGCTCAGAGGGAGGAGAGAGTCTTGTTTACCGAACAGCCGGTTGAAATACACTTTGTGTAAAGGACAGTCACATTGACACTGTGAGTGCTTGCTTGTTTTGGCTGTGCTGGCAAATAACCTAAGAACACTGACGAATGTGTTTCATGGAATATCATGGTGCTCGATAAAAACATGTTAAACTATGTATGCTGCCCAATTTTTTATTATTTTTTTGAACACTTTAGTCACATTTAAAAACAAAAAAATTTATAAAGGAGCGATTTATACAGATGACTACTGTATAAAAATAACTGTATTTGCATCCACACCAATGCACACTAAGTTTCTGTTGCAATTATGCATCTGCCACTAAAGTCTGGTGGAATCTGATTGGCTGAAAAAAGTTCTGAAAGTAAAACCAATGATAACATTCATCTGTGTAGTTATTGCCATAGTTGTGGTCTGGACTTTTCCTATTCTCATATATTTTGATTGTTGATTAAAACCTTGTTATTCTTGTACTCCTTGTTCTTGGCATGAATGGACCTTTAATGTTGCTGAATTATTAAATAAGAAATTGTCAAACAGAAATATAGATTTCACAGTAAACATTTGACAAAAAAACTGTGATTTAAAGGTCCAAAGATTGCATATGCCATTGTAGAGTAACAAACAGGTGACATCAATCTGGATCTCAATGATAGCTGTGGCTAACTAAAAGTACTACTAATAATAACTGTAATAGTACTTTTATAGGAAAATAGAGTTGTCATGGTAAATTTTGTAAGGGTTGTCTAGTTGTTCATGATTGCTAAATAATTCACATACTGTACTTATTGTAGCACCTACCGTAACATAGGACAATAAATAATGTATAAATAATGTAAATAAACAATATGTTAGATAATTCACAATACTGTTCACATGCATTCTCTGTCTTCGAAGACTGCTCATTTGTAATACATATGTACATGCAGTATGATGTTATAAAATGTGTTGCTGCTGTTCAGTGAAACGTGCCTGTTGTGATCTTCAGAGAGCACTGATCAAGCTCAGAGTAAATGTTCCTATCAGAGATAAAAGAAAAAGAGGAATAAGCAGTGTTGAAAATGTGCATGTTTGCCCTCTTCTCTTTGTCTGTCTGTTTTCGAGATACATTCTTTTTCCTCCCCAGGAACACATGGCAAGGTATTTACTGAGCCATCTGCTCCAAACTGCCTCGCTAACACTATCTGCCGCTTGGTTGCTAGGGAAATGAATGCCTTTTAAAATGGGTGAGTCAGTGGTATGACTTACCTGTCGAAGTTGAGATCCTTTGTTCAATGTCATCTGTTTTGATGCGACTTGAATGAGTCAATAGTGGCGCACTTTGAAGCCACATTAGCTTTTTGAGATGGACAACATTGTGATGTTCATTTTAGGATCATTCAAGTCTAGTCTTCTACTGTTTTGTTGCATATAATCATACAAAAACAAGCGTTCATTACAGATCATTTGATTATGCTAATTTGACACAGAGTTTTCATACCAGGAAGTCATCAGGACTTGCTAACAGGGCAAACAATGTGAGTTTAATGCAAATTGTAGTGGTTTGGGTAGATCCATCTTTCAAAACACACTTTGACACCAGTCAGCAGACCCTCCTACATAGTACACACTGTGCCAAAAAACAAAAAAAAACCCCACATGATTCATGATTGTTGCGTGTCATGGTAAGTAGCAAGATATTGTATTGTATATCATACAGATAAGCTGTTCAGGGGTTTTCAAAATTTCTGACCCCAAATATGATGATCCCTTCCTAAGTTGTAAAGGCAGCCATGTATTTTAAGACACATTTATACTATGTAAAAATAATATAAATATAATTATTAATAATTCAAAATAATTTGTTTATTGTTTTTCATAATGCACATTTGATTGATTGATTGATTGATTGTGGCCACATTGCTCCCCTTGCGGTCCCTGTTCTCAGTGACAAGGTAATGTCACCATTCACATATTTTCAGTCATATGTAAACTAGCATTTGATGTTTACTATTGGCTTTGCATTGGCGAAAGACTTATCTGAAAGCAAGCTACAATAATAAAAACATATCTTTTACTTATATTGAACTGTCATTTTAAATGCATCATACAGAGGTGAAAAAAATAAACCATCAAAACAGTGTCTACTTGAAATGTTTATTGTCCAGTATACCCAATTAAAGAAGGACTGGTTGGTATTTTTATAAGATTATAGTTCAGTGATGCTGTCCAGAACAGTGATGAGTTCCAGAATGTGGGTCTTTGAGACAGGTCATGACCCCAGGACAGGAGCTTTGTCATTTTCAGCTGAGCCTGTCCCTGCACAGGTGACACAAATAAGAGGTCAGGACGAGGGCACTGCGCCTGGTCATAAATCACCTGGAGGAACATGGGACATGGTGTCCTTTGCTCCTGGCCTGTCCTCCCTGGGCCTTGTCCCAGATACAAAAAGAGAGGATATGAAATATCAACTCATAGCAACTTCCCCACAGCCACATTTAAGTGCCATTAGGTGTCCAAAGAAAGGTCAGGATGAAGTTTCAAAGACAAAGTTGGATCACTTCCTATGATTTCTCCATTGGTAGGTGACATCTACTATAACTGGTCTGGGAATGCTATAGCATCCACTGAGGTCAGAGGTCATGACACTTTGGCCTAGCTGTGATGTGACAACTTTTTTATTTACATTTAATTTAAAGAATAGTCCAGTAAGACATTCAGCCCTGTGCCCCCTTAAGCCGACAGCTTTTATTTGTTGCAAGCAGGTGTGCTATCTCCTATGCCATAGCAAACATTTGCTCTGGTAATTTTTCTGTCCTGGAACAAAATCACAACCAATTAGAAAATATTTGATGTTTAAAGTTCACTCAAAAATGAAAATTCTGTCAGTAATTACTCACCCTCATGTCTTTCCAAACCTGTAAGACCTTAGTTCATTTATTTAGATATTTTTGAAGAAATCCGTGAGCTTTCTGACCCTCCATAGACAGCAACGCAACTACCATGGTCAAGGCCCAGAAAGGTAGTAAGGACATAGATAAAGTAGTCCATGTGACATCAGTGGTTCAACCATAATTTTATGAAGCTGCGAGAAATTCTTTGTGTGCAAAGAATATCTATCTATCTATCTATCTATCTATCTATCTATCTATCTATCTATCTATCTATCTATCTATCTATCTATCTATCTATCTGTCTGTCTTTCTGTCTGTATATCATGTATGTATGTCATCTATCTAAATATATGCTCTATGAGTCTGAGGATGCTGCAACACCCATTGAGGTCAAAGGTCATAACACTTAGCCTAGTAGCCTAGTTTTGGTCGTCGTTGATTATGACAAAAACAAATGACAAATTAACATGAAAAAGTTGTGATTGCCACTGTATTGCATCACTAATGGGGCCGTATATGAGCTGTGGAAATGGGTGGAATCAAACACAGTCTCAAGCATAGACTTAATTACAAATCCACTAACTGTGTAGTCTACACTCACCTTTTACCTAAACCAGTATACAGTGTACGTACCTTTCAGAATCCAAACATGCTTTCAACTCTATCTGAGAAGAAACTTAAATAATACACCCTGCATAAGGGCAGAACAAAAGGCCATCTTCATTTCCCACACAGAATACATTAGCTCTAAGTGGGTTCGTGGTTATTGCAGGGGTCTGAATCTGCGACGGACACCTGGGATTCTCTAGACTGTTTGATCTGGCCCTTTCAAGCACTGCGATCATCCTGCTAAATTGCGCCTAATGGACGAGGCCTGCCACTCGGAAACCCAGACAAGAGGGGAGGACAATTTACTGTGCGTACACACCTGTCCTTTGTAGTTCAGAGACCACATTGTGAGCACCGGCAGCATTAGCCTCAATTCACAAACAGCACTCCGGAGCAGTAGAGAGCAGCCTCCATTTAGGGACCTTGAATAGCCCTGGGATGCTATTAGCCCTGGTAGCCGAGTATGCTCACGGTTCCCCGCAGAACAATGCCTTGGGAAGATGGAGGGGACATGAGAGGAAGAGAAAGAGACTGAGATGGGGAGATGTATCACTGCACCTGTCCCTTCAATGGAATCCATCGTGTTCAAGCTAAGCTCATAGATTGTCAGTTAGCAGTGCACAGTGAAGCTAGCTTGCTCATAAATAACATAGCCTGTGCTAATGTTAAGGACAAGTAGAGAGAATCTTTCGAAATTCACTTCCAAACAGTATTTATTCATATTATTTTAAACTATTTTTCCTTGTAAATGTAAAAAAAAAAAAAAAAAAAAAAAAAGTCTGCTCTTTTCCATACATTGAATGTAAGTGAGGAAGAGCAACTACTCAAAAAAAGACAAAAAAGGTTGTCTTGTCTTTAAAAGTAGCTTTTCTGCGGTATGCATGTTCAAACTTTCTTTAACTATTACTATTAAAAGTGAAAGAAATCCATTTTAAATGCTTAATTGTGATGGCTGTGTAAATATGACGCACCTGTCCACAGCTGCTGTTTATCCATTACACTTTATAATACTATTCAGTAAAGATACATATGTCCTTTATGTTTGAAAAGTTTGGGAAAGAAGCTGGCAGTGAAATCTTGAGCATATGCAGTAATACCTTTTTGCTGTGTTGGAATACAGTCAGGTGTTTAGCATCTATGGATGACTGAGATCTTCCTTTATGTCCTGGAAAAGCTCAGTCGCACAGTGGACAGACTGGCCACTTCTGAGTTTACAAGCTGGAAAGATTGTGCTTTCTGTACAGTTGGAGTAAGTGGGGAAAAAGCATTTTGTAAACACACCAGGAGATCTTTGTTTTGTGTGGTGAAGACAATTACAGTTCCACTGCTGCCAGTGCTGCTACTGAGCAGGTGGCTAGAGTTGGATATGGAACATATTATCTCTCTCTCTCTCTCTCTCTCTCTCTCTCTCTATCTCTCTCTCTCAGTCGTTTCACTCATGGTTTTGCTAAATATTACTTATCATGCTCTATCTATCTATCTATCTATCTATCTATCTATCTATCTATCTATCTATCTATCTATCTATCTATCTATCTATCTATCTATCTATCTATCTATCTAGCTAGCTATCTGTCTATCTGTCTGTCTGTCTGTCTGTCTGTCTACTCTGCAGTAATAGCAGACTGGATGCTGTACTTGTGCACCTGTATTAATCAAGAAGGATGCATTAATTTTTGATGTTGATGACCAAGTTAACTGACAAGGAGCTGTCAGGATGTCATTAACTGTGCAAAGCAGACATCTAGAACGTGCATGTTTTCTCTCTCTCTTTCATGTGCACATATAAGAAAGAAGAGCTCAGTAGGTCAAGTCACTGAATTAGACAATGCAGGAACTGTCCTCTTATATTACAGCAATAGATAAGATGACCAAGGGGAAATGCCATTGGCTGCAGGTGTGACAATTTTCTCTTCTCTTTAGTACAATGGCAGGAAATACATAAGATGCATTGCAGTATTTATAGAAAACATGTTCAGCAAGAGTTAGTCACAAAAATACTGTCATATGCAGTATTTTTTATAAAATGTAGGTTATACTTAATTTGCAATAAATATATACACACACACATATATAAATATACATACATACATACATATTTATACACACACACACACACACACACACACACACACAACAACAAGCAGGAAATGTCCACAGAATATTCAAATTATTAGTCGACCAATATGTCACTACCACCAATTCTGGATACATGCTCACATCCTTGACCTGATCTGTTAACCATTACATAAATATTATTAATGACTTATTAATTTTTCATACAGTGTTACCATGTGCTGTAACATAATCGATTAGTTAAACAGGCCAACCCTGTACAACAAACACACACCTCCATTCAAAGCGACTTTAAGCATGAGCTGCTGTGACATGAACAATTGAAGTATAGGCCATGTGTGTATGACCTAATGTAATATGCATAGGAAAAGTACAGAGCATATATGCATGGTTAACCTGTTGAAAACGTGTAGGGTTTCCACATATTTAAATGTGGTATGGTTCAGCAAAAGCATGGTCATGTTGCAGGACAGTATATTGACTCTATAGGTGTCCTGTTCCCTTGCCGGCGCACATGAGAACAAACTGCCGTCTAATTAGAAAAGGAACCGACACAAACGGGAAATGTTATGCATTGTTCAGCTTTACCGAAATCATTAACTGCTCAATTTGAAGTGGATTCGAACATGTCTAAAAGAATGATCTAGAATGCAGATACGTTGAATACCTCTGGTAAGGCCCAGTTCCGGTGGCATGTTCATGAATTGTGAATGACCACACACAGCTTAATTCAGTCAGAGCTCATTGAAGGTTATTGACATAGTTCTGAGATCGTGTAGGTTAAATTTCCCACAGTATTCATGTCATTGTAAGAGGATACTGAAGTAGAAAGTGTCTGCGTTTCATTCTAATCTTCTTCAGCGGCTCACCACATCTGCCTTAGGCGACTTAAATATGCCACAGCTTTAAGTATGCAAATACCCTAGATATTAAGGTCTCATTTGAATACTGATTTTCATATTAAAATATTGATGGTGTTTTAACTGGGGCCCACTTTCAATCCTCATTATAGATTAGTGTACACCAGGACCTTCTGTACTGCAGCTTCATGAATGCTAATGATTGCTTATGAGTGTCTAATTAGTTAGTAGTTCAAAGCATATTTTGTTAGCTTTTTGTTATGGCACAATAACTAATAGAAGGAATGTGAGTCATCAGAGCGTCCGGTCATTGGTCTGCTAATAGACGCGACAGCGTTTGCTGTTTGAATTATAGTTGAAGTTTTTTTGTGCGTCTTACTCATCATGGTTGTTTTAGTCATTAGTTTGTTTTGTGATTCGTCTGCTTTTTGTGTTTTGATTATAGTTTAATGAAGTTGTCAAGATTTAATATATTGTGGTTGGTTTTTTGGCGGTTACTTTTATTAATTGTTAAAGTTCAGAACATTTTTAAGGCAAACATAAAAAAAAATATATATACAAAGATGTTTTTTATAATAGACATTATATATATATATTATATTATATATATAAAACTTTTAAATGTTAAAAGTTTATATAGCTGCATCAGCACATTAAAAAACCCACATGAAAAATATGCTAGTCCACATAAAAGTATGTTGTGTGTATGTAGTGTCATGTAATGTATGTAAATGTGTAAAATGTAATGGTGTGTGTGTGTAAGAGCATGTGTGTGTGAAATATGGGCTCTTTATTGTTGGTGTGTGCACAAAGTGTTTGTATGACATTGCTTAATGTATGTCCTGCATCAGCAAACAACCCACAGATGCAAATGTGATTTTTGTGTGTGTGTGTGTGTGTGTGTGTGTGTGTGTGTGTGTGTGTGTGTGTGTGTGTGTGTGTGTGTGTGTGTGGTTTGTGTGTGTGTGTGATGTGCTTAATGTGTCCAGAACCTGCAAAAGTATGGATGGTGTGCGATGGGTCAGAAAGGCGATTGCTTCCATCTTGGCAGGGCTACTGTACCACAGGGACGGCAGCAGTGTATGCAATGATAATTGTGTGAATTGAGCTGTAAGGGGGATCTGCCCATTGACCAGCGCGCTGTGCCTGTTCTCTCTGGCAGGTGTGGGGTGGCAGAAAAAGGAGAAAGAGAGAGAGAAAGTGTGAGAGAGAGCGTGTCTCCAGCAGGCAGGCAGGACACAGCTGTTAGTACAGGGCCTCCATTATCCAAAGGCAGCCTATTGATTCACCCTGTGGGATGTTTCCTCTCTGTGCCTGTACTGATGTTGTGCAGAGTGCATTTGCATGGCTGTGAGCTGCGATCGATAGCCAGAGGTGTTTTGGCCCTCTGGTTTTAATGGCCCCTTCTTCGATCAGCGGGGACCGACTCCACCAGGGGCTGTGTTTCCTATAATTAGAGTGTATGTTAATGCGCAGGGACCCATAAAGCATATCTCAGCCTGCTAATATAATTACTTTGCCTGCTCTGTAAAAAGCAGAACGAATCGAATGGTGTCAGTGGGATTAAGGAAATGGGGGCGGTTTGAATGCGATTTGACGTTTATTTGAGCCTGTCAGGTTATTAAGCAGAGTGCATGCCGTAGAAAACGGGAGATGGATGCTGAGATTGTCTGAAGGGAGACGTGCGCATTTTTGTACATTTTCCTGGCAAAATGAGTAATTGCAGAGTACAAGAACAGCTAAATCTGAAGTATTCATCAAATAAGATTCAGATGGCATAGAGCCATATTTTGTTCAGCATTTAGGAAGATTCTAATCATAGTATGGCATGAATGTATGGTGGGATCCAAAAGTTTGAGCTCACCAGTAAAAATCATTCAAATAAAATAAAAATAAAAATATTCTTAACATTACATAATATATTTTTTCTTTAGGCAATGAATAGTAAAATATAATAATTTTATAATAATAAATTAAAACTTCTTGAAAGTTCCATTTTATAGCAATTGCACCTTGTTGTTCATGTTTCTAAGTAATTTTTTCTTTTATTTGAAATTTATTTAAACTAACTTTTTAAAAATGATCATTTTTAGCATTTGCAATGTACAGCTAATATTTTTTATTCAGTTTTGATGATGACAATTTATATAATTTGCTCCTTGCACTTAATGTTTCAGTTATTTTATTTTATTTTGATATTATATAGCAAGTGTAGATCATGCTTTTATTTTTACATTTATTTAAATATTTTTACATATTTTTATTTTATTTTACTTTTTATTTTAACTAGTTTTTATATTATATATCATGTGTTTCTATTAAATTACATATTACATGTATTCTATTGAACTTTTTGACAATGTTTTATATCAGCTATTTCATTTTTTTACAATATTTTTTATGTAAATTTAATTCTGATCTTGCTGCATGTGTAAAAACAAACAAACAAAACAAAACAAAACAAAACAATAAAACAAAAACAACGCATATGCAAATATGTTTCATGAATCTTGCATTTATTGTTTATGCATTTATCTGTAGCTTTGCATTTGTCTTAACAAGGAGGCTGAAGTAGCCAACTAAACATACAGTGTCTATCTGGCTGCTTAGACTAAAAAAAAAAAAAAAAAACATAAGTAAATAACATTCCATAAGCCCGGAGAGAAAACATCTTTTCATATGAAAATCTGCAGGTTTATCTCACAGGCTGTCCATTGTCAATCTGAAATGTAGGGGATTGGAGGAATCGTGCACGTATAAACCCATCTTAATCTGTCTCTCCCAGCCTTTCTCATCCACATATGTGCATCTGTTCACAGCCTCATTCCTCCACCAAAACAGACTGTCTTCTGACAACACTGTAATTTGAATGGCACTCAGATTTTGCAATGATGGGGAAGTCAGTATGTCTGGTTTGCATGAATGTGTCTCGTTTGGAAATTATAGCGTCTGTAAGAAAGGACCATTTCTGAGACCTCTGTATGCGGGTGTGTTTTAGAGAAGATGCATTTATGCTGGAATCAAAGTATGAGAGACAAAAAGGGGTTAACAGTGGCTGTGGTGAGAGAAGTCTTCAGTTTGGCCCAGATGTGATAAGTGCAGTAGTGACTGCTCGTACTAAAAGCCTGGGAACAGGCGTGTGCTGTGGCTCCTGAAGCTCTCGGTCCTCTCTGACGCTGCTCTAAAGCGGGACCGCACAGATGATGGCAAACAGATGTTGCTCGGATTACCAGTAACACTGAGTGACCTCTCCTTAACTGCCCTGGACCAAAAAAAAAAAAAAAAACATTTGCTCCTTTATTCTTTATCTTTTTCTGAAATCCTGCACATTGCTGGCCTCTTTTTGCTGGCACGGTTGGTGAGAATCAGTCATGTTAGTGTGTTTGTGTGTTCTTGGTGAAATCAATTCTGATGTCACATGGTGGAGGACACACTGGGCTGCGTCTGTGAGGAGAAATGAATGAGGGGCTGAAAGGAGTCCTGGTGGAATAAAAATATTCACAGAGCAATGCTGGAACTGTGTTGTACTGGTTCACACATGAGCTCAACACACATTTGAAATGATACATCTAAATTATATGTTCCAATAATATGTTTAAATAAGAAAAGAAGTTGCCGTGTACGATAACTCAGATGCAGACACACTGAGCAGAGAGATCAGTTTGAATCGGATTGTTTTTCAAGTGTAGTTTTAAAGAGGTATTTGCATCACGTATTATTTAATCTCTTATTAATTAAATTAAATTAAAATTTAAATTACAAGTTTAAATATTAAATAAAATCTAATACAATTTACTATTTTTTATAGTTTGTTTTATTTTTAACTAAATATTACATTTAAATTTCAAGTAAAATTTTATATTTTAAAGCTTTAAATTTTAATTTTAATTTTAATTTAGTTCATTTTTATTAATTCAGTCAAATTAAATAGTAAAGTTAAGCAATGCATTAATTTACACTTTTATATATTAAATATATATTTAATATTTATTTAAATATTACTATTTTTATTTTTAATATAAATATTTAATTTAAATATTTAGTAAAATGTATAATATGTTAATGTTTAATGTTATAGTATTCATTTCATTATATTTTTCATTATATTCTGATGTCACATGGTGGATGACACTGTAATATGTTTAATATTTTTAATATTTTGTTAATATTTTTAATTTGATTGTATTTTATTACAATATCAAAAGTAAATATTAAGTCAAATTTATAATAAAGGAAAATATATAATTACATTTTAATTATTTTTATTATTATTTTATTGTTTTATTAATATATGTATTATTATTTTATTTCACTTTTTATTATAAAAAAAAAAAAAAACAATAACAGCTATTACTGCTTTACAAAAAACAAAGGTGACCAATTCTTATACCTGAAAAACAGACTGACTGACCTCTCCCTATACCATCCACTTTTCCCTGCTGTATTCTTTAATTTCTGTGCTGGGTGGAAAGGGAAATCAGTGATGATAAGGATGATCTCTGGAAGGAGAGAAGGCCCAGAGCCGGTTGAAAGCCAGCTGTCACCAGCTGGCTTCAGACAGGTCCGAGACAGACCCAGAGCCTGGTCAGAGATAGCAGTGGCAGGCGCCGGCCAGACAGCCATCCGCAGACGACCACGACAGCAGAAGGAGCCTTATCTGCCACAAGCCTCGTGTCCTCGGATACCTAATCTGGACGGCATGAGACTTCACTGAGTCTGCACACACCGTCAATCCACAACGCGCCAGCTCAGCTTATAGATTCAAACGAGTGAAATATATAGAGATAAAGCTGTACCTGTAAACTGACTATTCTTCTCCATTACGCCCGCTCTGAGGATTTCAGCTTTGGCTCATTTGAGGCGAATTATACCAATCTAAGCTCTTCATAGAAAGGCTGAGAATATATATCCTCCCATCCGTGGGGTTTTGGGTTTTGGCCGCGTGTTCATTTAAATGTGAATGATAATGGATTGTAAGTGCACATATGAGAGGATTAGCTAAATCCTGCTTGTGTGGAGCTGTATCTATAACCTCCATAAAGGTAAACATCACCCCAGAGTAACTGTAGATTAGCACAGGGAGTTTATGTTCAACTTCCTTCATCAGAATTCACAACTCACGCTGTCACATTGACCCTCACGCAAACGCAATTTTTTGGCGTATGAAATTGCTGGCGTATGATAACTCATTACCACTGCAGACGTTTCTACTCTGCGGAGAACATGAGAACGAAGAACGAAAATAACAGATCAAACTCGTTCCTTCCCCATAGCTTCCAGATTCAGCTCTCATTACTACAAGCTCATTTGCTGTACTCAAGCATCTAATGTGGTATCATCGATCTTCGAAGCGGAAAGGGGAGATTCTGGGAAGGATAGGGCTAAAAATCGTCTTCCATGATGTTTTCGGTTCTTTTCCTCCCAGGTTTTGCATCGCTAAGAGTTCATAAACAATGGATGACTGTGGGACACAAGGAGAACACCTGCCCAGTGATGATCAATGGTTTGAATTAGTCTGACAGCTTTCCTATAGCAGTTGTTCCCAGGTTGGAGACTCCGTTTGTTTATATTTCATTAAATACTCGCTGACAGGACGAATGGTGTTTAGAGTGGAGTATATCGCCTCAAAAGCTGAAGCGGGTCAGGATGAATAGTACTCTAATCAGCTATAAAAAAAAATGTAATGAGAAAAAGTTAGATTTTTGCTTTTCTGCATGAGGTTTTTAAACAGAACATGGCTACATGGCTGACATGCTTTATTTTTTAACACCACTGCAGGTTGAATACAGCCTCATATTCAGAAATGTCAGTTCATTCTTATAGACCAGGGGTCTCCAACCTTTTTTTACACCACGGACCATTTACATTTAAAAAATATTCTTGCAACCCGGCGGTTGGGGACCTCTGGAGACAATGGCTATATCATAGTATTATGCTACTTTTATTATTCATACACCTCTTTTTGTAGTATATACTTTGCATAAAGTGCACATTTTCTATATGTATAGAATATTCTTATTATCGACTATATATAGTATATCAAAATCGTGCATTACAGTTGAATGCATAATCCAATGTGCTCAACTTCACTTTCAATTTCCTACAGATTTCTAAAACTTTTTTTAAACTTGTTTATAAAACTTATGCAAAAAAAAAAAAAAAAAAAAATATATATATAAAATAAAAAAAAAAAAAAAAAATATATATATAAAATATATATAACTATATAGTAATATTATAACTATTTAAGAAAACTGTTTTTGATTTTCAATTATTTTAAAATATAATTTATTCAAGCTGAATTTCCTGCAGCATTACAGTGTATTTAAAGCTAAAGAAATACATGCTTTTAAGGGGTTTAAAATTATGTACAGTAATTTGAAGTGAAGGCTCCACCTTTAACAAATGACTCAACCATTGCTTGAGTGAGGGGTGGGACTATCTCTTTACCTCACCAATAGCATTGAAAACAGTCATTTACACAGTTTTACATTTTATCCTGTGATTTAAAATAGGTGAAAAATCTATAAAGACAAAAAAATAAAAATAATAAGATTTAGTTAGGAAGAAATGTAGTGTATGGGGGAAAAATAAAGTGTAAGGCCTGTCCCTGCAATGAGCTAATGGAGCAAAGATGAAAAACTTTTCAGTTGATGACCAGTTTAGACTTACAGTCTGGTATATTTCACTGATCTCATGTTATTGGCATTCTCACAGGATTAGAGGGAATTAATTGATAATTGAAAGATAATTGAACATCATCACATTATAAGTGTCATCCGAATATTGAACGATCACTGACATTGTTATTCAATATTATTTCTTTGCTATTCATTAGTCTATACACATGCCGAGTACAATTCGGTGTGTGTATATCGAGAAATCATCAAGACTGTGCGGTAATGTAAATGATCAAATCAGGGCAGAACCACAGACTAATTTCTCCACAAACACCGGTCGTGGTTGGGAGGTGCGGGGTCGTTATTCTGAACACAGTCATCATTAGTGTGGGGCGCTCACCCTCTCTCTCCTGTTTGTAAACAGCCCATTAGTTCAGAGTGTGTTTAGTGTGATCATGTTTACTGGCTGGTGCTGGGGCTGCCAGGGCTGTTCCTCCTCCGGCGGCGAGGAGGCAGGGACGCAGTTGGATGAGCAGAGGGAAATTAATGTGCCATTCAGGATGACTGCTTTTGTCTCCCATTGACATGATCACACAAGCTGGAGGGCAGGCGATTTACACAGTCAAAGAATCAAACACTGGAGTAGGATACAAGAGGAGATGGAAGCATGCGGATGCTTATAGCTGCTTTTGTTGATTTATTTTCAAGCAGCCCAGTTGTATGTGACAGCTTTTTTTTTAAATGTAATTTATTGTAAAATAGATGGGTGGTTTTTTTTTTTGTTGTTGTTGTTGTTGTTTTTTTGTTTTGTTTTTTGTTTTTTTGTTGTTGTTGTTGTTGTTTTTTGTTCTTTCATTCTACATATATATATATATATATATATATATATATATATATATATATATATATATGTGTATGTAAATGGAGTTGTATGTGTGTATGCTAATTAATGATGTTCATGATGTTATATATATATATATATATATATATATATATAATATATATATATATATATATATATATATATATATATATTGTTAGGCTAAGTTCATAGCTAGTATTTTGCAAATCCTAAATACATAAATACACACATAAACACACACACATAACATTTTCAGGCTTTTTGTAATTTAAGTTATAGTTTAATTTGTAATGACAAATATATGTACAAGTAAGATTCACCTTGATTTTTCTTTACATTTACATGCATCTCAAGCTATTTACTGATAACCATGTAACTTTTCCCTTGGTAACAAGTAACTTTTGTAAAACTGTTGGTGTGATAGATGCCACAACATAATTTGTGACATACTGTAAAAGTGTCAGGAGAAGCACCCAGCTTCTGGTTACCGATGAACTACAAAATAAAAAGCATTTTTAGATCCACCCTAAAGAAAGAATCCTATTCTGTTTCTGTGTCCTCTCAGATACAGCACACACTTGACCTCAAACAACCCGCTATTGTGTGACTGAATGTGAGATTCTTCACTAGGGGTGTGTCTGTGCACTTTTTCCTTATTATATAAGTCCTCTGAGACCACATTAACCCTCTGAACTGCAAATGTATGGGCAAAACAAAGGGTTAAAAAAGCTGTTTGTTATTTTCCAATCCTCCCTTACCTGCTCTGATCCTATCGTGTTTTACAGCCCAGCTTTGTCCTTCAAAAGGATGAAGAACAGCCGCTTTCAGCTGACGTGACAGCTGGGTATCAAGTTTTACAAAAATGCTGTGATAGATATTAATAACTCTTTGTTTATGTTGCTGGTGAGCTCCACCTGAGCAGCAGGTGCAGGGCTCTGATAACATCATAACTGAGAACACACAGGTGTGAGCAAACAGGAAGGAACAAATACACCAGCGGGTTTTGGATGTCACTCTGGATAGCATTTCTCCTTGTGCAGCTCCCTGAGAGACACTGTCTGCTGAGGGTCATAAACCAAATGGGCAAAGTCATTTTGAGGAGGACACAGTCAGAATAATGAATGGTAAAATAAACCAGGGATGAAATACTTTCTTAAACTCTTTCGAATACACTTATACGTTTATACAAACGTGTGTGTAATTTATGCACCATACTGTGTGTAATAAGAACAGATAGTAATGTTCTTTTTAACCCCCAAGTGGACTAGATATTTGAACACTCTCATCCAATTGTTTCAGATGCTATAAAAACGGCAGTTCTGCTGTTCTGTTGGTTTGTATTGAATTTAATATTGTGTTCTGTTGAGTTGAGTGGCAGGATGGCACACTGTCTGAGGTCACAACAGGTCACAAGAGCCCAGTTTTATCACAGAGGCCAATTCAGATGTTTCAGTTTTTCAAAATAATGTTTTATTGTGCGTGTATGCTTTGTTAATGTCCTCGAGTACAATAAGTAGGGGCAAACTCGGATTTTGAATAAGGCAGCATGCCTGCTTCAGTGAAAATTAACATTTGGGGAATCTAAAATGGAAGACAATCATGGAATGGAAAATACGTAACGTTAAGCAGCCTAATACACTTAAAAAAAAAAAAAAAGGTTAAATAAATATATACTTATAATTGTTTTGTACTGTAATAATATGAAAAAATATACAGAATAAATGATAAATAAATTATATAGTATTTAGTTATGAAATATAATGCATTTATAATTAGCATTTTATCATAAAATATAATGTAAGTATTTAATTATGAAATATAATGTATTTATAATTTTATGGATATATTATTTCATATTTACATAGTGTATATTTTAAATTGTGAGTGTTTCTACATGAAATGAAAATAAGGTGGTTAGGCACTCTCTTATAGCATAAATAATGCTTGAATTAATAAATCTCTATAAGCTTGTGAGCAAATACACATCTGTTTGCATCAGATAGATTACACTGTTTGTAATCTAATTGCAAATAATTGTTCTGTGTTTAGATTTGAAAGCACACATAATGTTTATGCTCATGTTTGCTTTTCTCTTCCTCTTAATGGACCTTTATGAATTTAGAATGAATTATATTTTTATGTTTGTATTAATATCAATATCGTCCAGTGTCCTGGCCAATATTTGAATGGACAAACGTATCGCTGGCTGTTGGAGTAAATGTTTTGAGGATTCAGAGATGATATTCCTGCTGACAGAATCACTCCCCTGAATGCAAGTGGAGGTAGACGTGTGATAATGAACTTGTTCTGACAGAATCATCTGCTGCACCATCAAGTGGAGAGAAAAAGTACCGCATTGACTTTGACACAGTTCTCCAGCACTTTATGCTTAGTGTGACTGTGTTAATGAGATATTGACCAAGTCGTCTTTCAGATAATGACTTTGTGAACCACTGAATAGATCTTGGGGACCCACAGAATTGTGTCTCTCTTATCTGACACAGTTCAGTTGATGGGGCTCGCTGCTAATGAGCTGGTGATCTAAATCAGGTGTGTTAAATAATAAAGATATAGAAAATGTGCAGAGCTGTGGCTCTCCGGGATCACAATTGAAAACCACTGAATAGATCGTAGAAAATTATTTATCGATCATAGGAATTTTTGGTCTGAATTTAGCTCAGGAAATAACAAAATAAAATGAAATACAAATTAAAAACACAAAAATAGACTTTAACCTCAATTGCAGTTTTTCTTGTTTTTAAGTTTAAATCTAACAGTATTAAGTAAGCTTGAACAAACATAATTCAAAATATATTTTCTAAAACATAGATAATTATAGATAAAAACATAATAAACAAATCTGATTCTCTACTAGATATATGTTTGTTTATTATACATTTTGGGCAACTTTTATATATTTTACTGAAAAACAAGACCTAAAAATATTAATTAAGAAAAATTGTTTTTCCAGTTGTGTAATTCATTAGCACAATAAGTCAATAACTCAGTTATTCTTCTTTTATTTAAAAATGTTTTTTGATAATCATCCAGTTTGTCTGGTTAATGAGTTTAGTTTATTTAATATTATTTATATAACTCTGTACCAATTTTGTTCACGTTTCCCTTACATTCTGTTGAAAAGCAGTTGAAAGAGATTAAACTATTAAATATATTCATACATTGTGCTTTTCTTTGTAACAATTTTTTTTTTCTTTTCAACTGTTCCAATCCTCCCACAAAATGTAATGTTTGAAAAGCAAATGCACATTCCTTCTTTGTAGAGATGATACCAAGGTCACTGCTGGAATTTTAATGAAGTTGTTTCTCCTTTTTAACTGATAAAAGTCTTGCATGGCAACAGTACAGTTTCTATGGTGTGAAAATATACTCTGACATTAAAATACAACAACAACAACAACAACAAAAATTGACAGAAAAAGGCTGGCTCGCCTTGTATAAATGTAATAAAAACATGCAGCAGAATATTGTACAAGGCTTTGTTCAAGCAACACATGAACCCTAGTACGAAGAATAATGCAAGAAGATATGCTTGGGATTGTGTGAAGAGGACTGAACAGATATATGTTTGAGCATCTTATCAGCAGGGTCACTGACTGAAGCCTATGTGGGATATGAAAAGTGAGTATTTGGGTAAATGGCTTTCATGTAAATAAACAAAGGAGCGGCGATCTTACAGCAGTCAAAACAAGGCCTGTTCCAGCCTTATCACTTCAGGACCCTTGCTCGGTTAAACCTACCTTGTATTAGGTTAAGAAAATACAGCCAGACAGCTGTTCTCTACTGGCTTATGGCTGAGTTAACTCAAGCAGAAAGGACATGGACATGGTTAGATGTGATTTCAGGTGTGCAGATCCTCTAGAATCTGTTGACATCTCTGTGACATCTTTATGAAGTCTGGCTGTGGCACGAGTGAAAGCCTGCAGCAATCACGCTTGTTTTGTTTTACTTGCAAATCATCTGTTTAGAAGGGCGTGTTGAGGTTTATGTTGACACGTTCCCACTTTTTTTGTTTTGTTTTGCTCTCCCAATTCTCACGTTATGAAGGTAAAGCGCGGCCCAGCAGCGATGAAGGTCGGAGGCCGTGTGTCTCTTGATATCACTTCCAGATGCCGGCTAGACTCGGCGGAGCCGGAGCCGGAGCTGTGGAGCAGGGCTTGGGTTTAGTTGTCTTTTCCTCCAGGTGTGATGCCTCATGCTGATTCCTCCACATGTTCTGCTGGCCTTATCCAAACATGGCAGGTCGGGGACAGCGCGGGGCTGCTCCACTCCTTGCTCTCCTCTTCAGCCCACCCACGGTAGCGCTGCTTGTTCCTTCACACAGCAGTAGAAGCCAGGCCATTTGTCCCTGCTTGTCCCCTGCATCACCCTGCAGACTGGCAGTTCAACACATCCAGAGCAACTCAAACCTGAGGAGAAAAGCCCTATATTCCATTGTTTGGAAGTATGGTGTTATTTTACTAATAGCTACTTTTTCAGTAGCATAAGAAAACATGGTTATACTTTATTTTAAGGTGTTCTTGTTACAGTGTAATTATACATTTAAGTACAGAGTAATATTAATTAACTACTGTACTTACTATGGTTGGGGTTAGGATTAGGGTTACTTGCATGTAATTATGCATCATTTATTGTCATTGTAATAGCAATGTGCTCATGTAATGTGTAACAAGGTCACCTTTAAATAAAATGTTACCAAAAATGCTACAGTGCATCGATATTTACAGAATTACAACGGAGCGAAAATGAGGTAATGATGAAACACATTCAATTGCTCTGTTCCAAATGTTTTATTACTCAATAATATTCTGTTTAGAAAAGAGTGTTGAGTGCATTGATTCATTCAGGAGATTCTTTAAATACAGATGTTTCACTGACTCATTTGACTCCCTGTGCACTAGATTTTTCAACTTTTTTGATATAACAAATTTTACCCTACTATACTAATCTACTTTTTACAAAATAATGTGATGTTTTAGTAAATTAGACTTTTTTAAGTGAGTAAAAAAAAATGCTAAATATAAATGTTTTAGTTGCATTTAAATTGGTCAGACTAATTCCGTCACACAAATTGATTTGTGCTAAATATAAATATTACACTCTTTGTGTTTTATATGAAGAAATAAAAATTTCTTTGTCAAAAGACTAGCATGCAGTCAGTTACGAATAGCTTGTAACTTGACAGTTTCATTGTCCTCAGCACTAGTGTTCATTCTTTCCCCCTTGTGGCCCCTCCTTAGACCACTGCCTCTACAGACCACCAGTTTTCCTCTAATTTTCATCTGTAGTAGCACTGTTTTGTTTGCTGTGCTTGCGGGTCGCCGGAGCTATAGGCCTGTCAAGAATAGTGTTACTCTTGTAATGTGAGCTAGGTCAGTGCTGTTGTAGGCACATTAAAGCTGTCACATTTCCAACTTGGTGGGATTTTGAACAATGGGTATGTAGGTAATGTCTGAAGGATTAGGAGACGAAAAAGAGGACAACCAAATAAAAGCCAAACTTGTTCTGCATCTACTCCTGTGGCTTGCCAATGTGTGTTGTCACTGAAAGTGTGGTCACGCGTCTAGTTAATAAAGCAACTTGGCAGAAGCACACATTCTCACAATAACGCTGTAGTGTTTGTTCAGATGACCTGACAGAGATCTCTGTATGGAAGATCAAAGGTTAATAATGTGTTTTAACAAATCTGGAGAGCATTGGCATTATATTGTATTTCAGAGACTAATGCTTTCATAATTCATTTGTCCCACTGAGAATTAGATTTTGTAAGATATATGATTACCTTGTTGAGTGAATACTTAGTATTGTTTGTATTATGTACAATATAGTGCATTAATATATAGTGTGTGTGTGTGTGTGTGTGTGTGTGTGTGTGTGTGTGTGTGTGTGTGTGTGTGTGTGTTTAAACAACTTAACTTTGTGGAACAATTGTTTATTGTAATAATAATAATAATAATTCTATTACTATTATTATTATCTAGATTATTATTGTTGTTGTTGTTTAGTTTTATTATTTTATTTTAAAATGAATGGTGCACATGGTTAATGCCCTTGCCTATAATAATAATAATAATAATAATAATAGTTGTTGTTGTTATATACATTTAAGTAAAGCTAAATGAAAAATAAAAATGAAGAAACAGACCATAAATACTATGCTTTCCCACAAAATGATGTGCCTTGACCTCATTGACCTCATTGTTGGCGTCATACTGTATAAAGTTAATCTTTTAATTTTTTTAAGGACAAAAGGAAACAAATAAAATCTTTATAAAACTTTTTTTTTAATTGTTTAAATATTCATTATTATTTTAATAGTACTTTTGGATGAGTTTTATACACGTATCTCTGCAGACCACAGCAATTCCTGACTGCTAGAGAAACATCTTCCATTACAACAGCATTCTCTTCCAACTCCCTGCATATGTTAATAATTCAATCTGAATGAAAAAAAGGAGCCATGACTATTGGGAAAAGAGGCTAGAGATAATTATAGGTTGAATTAGATAGATCCCACTTTAAGTAAATGTTATTGTTCAGAGCCCTGTGCAAACAGGGGGGTAAGAGATTATGCTAAGAACTTTCAGATGGTGGCAGAGAGGAATCGGTCTTATTGCATCAGAGACACATACTGATGGCGTTCACTCACACTCTGTTGTACGGACAACGAAAACCCCTTGAAATCATTTCCAGTCACTGGTGCACGCTAACGTTAAGCATCCAAAGGAATCTAGACCTTAAGAGGGCCCCGTTGCTGGTATTAATTTCTGGTGCCTATTGGCTTGCATTCTCTGGCACTCTCTGACACGTTTTTGTGAAGCAGTGTTACTGGAAAGCTGGCAAGCACAATTTGGAGTTGATAATCATTTCAGTCCAGATCTGCCAGCATCTGTAGCAGACCCTACAGGAGATATGGGCAGTTCTGAGTGGACCGAATGACAACAAATGTTTCTGAATTATTCATCATCCTTTAGAAATCAGGGGAACCAGACAACAGTTTGGCTTTTCAATAGGACTGGAGCCTAAAATCATGATGGTTAACACCTTTAGAGAGTTAAAGCATGCCGTGTTTATTTAAAAATAGTTGCGTACGATGAAAGGGAGAAAAAAATGCAGTGAGCAAACCTTACATCAGATTGGTTGGTCAGGTTTCCAGCTAGTTTAAAATTTGTCGCAAATTGGCTGTGATCTAGGGCTTTCTGTTACTGTACATACAATATGAAGGGACACAAGTTTCCTGTACGCTTGGCTTGAAACAACATAAGTATGTGTAAATATAGCCATTATTTGTTAAAGAGATAGTTCACCCAAACATATGTATGTCATTCCAAATTTTTTTTCTTTTTTTACATAGTATACTTTCACACTTTTCTGTTATCCATTCTTATCAATTGTCAGTAGTCCCATATTAAGTTTTGTAATTTACGCTAATGTGTTTCTATTTAGGAAAAAGTAAATGAAGCCAAAATGACTTATGATTATGCAAGCTATAGATTATAGTGTTCTTCCAAAAGCAATCACTGTAAAGACGGGCGGATTCAGAAACATGTCTGCTGCTACCTCTGGTACAAACAGCATGCAGTTTGGAAATTCCAGTGGTTTAGGAAGCCACAGCTTCTAGGACTAAGGAAATATTGCTTTTAAATCAATATGTGGAAATCTATTCCTTGTTTGCGGTGGCAAGTGATTTTGAGCCCATCAATAGTGGCTCTTGTCCTAAGACTCTCATGAGTGGGAAAGTTTGCATTTACTCTTGGGAGAAAAGATAATTACATGGAGGATTATTTTACCAATTTATGATTGTTCTGTTCCCTTTCAGTCGGTCACTCTCGACGCCACGTCGGTGACCGACGAAAATGGGATATCGCTTCGATAGACCAATCTACTTCGAGTGTAAACTAAACGAGCCAATGCATATTGGCATGCAATTATTGCATCCAGCTGCCGCTGATCACAGCGTGAGTATAATAAGGCAGCAGGTGCAATGCATACCAGCTTTTCGCTTCGGAGCCGAGCGTTAGTATCGTTCTGCTCAACTGTGTCTGCTGTGAACTACGAGTTCAGCACGCTCTCGGAAGCTTCGTGTGTTGGCGAGACGGCGCTTCAGCGGTGGTCGTTTCAGCGTCGAGTGGATTGCACACTTCAGGCTGCACTACCCCCTGTCGTGTTGCAAGCGGCCAATTCCCCTGTGCGCCTCAGCACTAAAAGAGCATTTCCTAAAGAGCAAATTTCTCTAAAAGAGCTTCATGGGTGCGTCTTTGTAAAGACGACGGATCGTCCTTATAAGGATGCCGTATCACCCGTGCGTTTCTGGGTGCGGTCGTTACCTGGCAACGGGTGATGGTCACGATTGCTGCCTCACGTGTCTGGGCAAACACGCTGAGGTAGCTTTCGTGGATGAGTCATCTTCTCTCTGCGGGAAGATGACCGTCTCGGAGCTGCGAACCAGGCTCTGCTTCCTTCAAAAAAGGGGGCGGAGTCCCGTTGCCGCTGCCGCGATTTGGGGCTCGTTCTGGCGGCTGACAGACGAAAACCATTTCCAGCAGTAGCACGGGCGGTTTGAGGATTATAGTGGTGGCAAACCCCGCAGGGAACCAACCCTCTGGGGACCATCACTCCTCTTGCATCTCCGATCCAGAGGAGTAACCCACGGAACGCGCTGGGCCCTCTTTAAAGAGCGTACCAGTGGTATCCAGTGGGCCTCCCCCTGACCAGATGTCGATCTCAGCATCGGAGGGAGAGCTGTCAGATGAAGATTCAGCTGTGCTGCTGCCCTCTGGGACGGTGGCGGAGCCTGAATTGGATCCGGAGATGACAGCTATGCTTTCCCGGGCCGCCGAGAGGGTAGGGCTCGAGTGGAAATCTCCACCGCGTCCCGAGCCCTCGAGGCAGGATGATTGGTTTCTCAAGGTGGCGCGCGCTGGTTTTCAGCGCCCCACCCTGGTGCCTTTCTTCCCGGAAGTGCATGACGAGCTCACCAGGTCGTGGATGGCACCTTTTACTGCCAGAAACTGGCTGGTGGGCTCCTCCTCCCTCACCACCCTCGATGGCAGTGCAGCGAAGGGGTATTCGGTGATTCCCCCAGTGGAGCGGGCGGTAGCGATGCAAGTGTGTCCTAAGTCTGCCTCCTGCTGGTGGGGAGACCCGGTGCTTCTTTCCCGGGCCTATAGGCATTCGTCTGGTCTAACCGGCGGTGCCTATATGGCTTGCGGGGAAGCTGCTTCTGCCTTACACGCTGTGGCGTTACTGCAGGTGCACCAGGCCAAGGCACTGAAGGACCTGCACGAGGGTGGTTACGATCCAGAAGTTCTGAAAACTCAGAACCGCCACTGGCCTCGCGCTCCGAGCGACGAAGGTCACCGTGCATTCTCTGGGTCGTGCGATGTCCACGCTTGTGGTCCAGGAGCGCCATCTCTGGCTGAGTCTGGTTGAAATGAGGGACGCCGACAAAGATCAGTTCCTTAATGCCTGTGTCCCAGACCGGCCTCTTCGGTGACGTGGTCGAGAACCTGGCCCAGCAGTTCTTGGCTGCACGGGAGCAGACTGAGGCGGTCCAACTTTCTGCCCGGCGGGCAGCTGCTGCCTCCACCCGTCCGCCGGTTGGAAGGCCCCAGCCTGCTCGTCACCGAGGGCGGCCCCCTGCGTCCCCCGCTCCCGCGCCGCATCCGCAGCAGCATCCAGCAAGTGGCGCCGTAGAGCTGGGCATAGGCAGGCCGCCCCACCCGTCCTGGCCCCCGTCAAAACTGGTGGTGAGTGGAAGAGCAAGAGGCCCCAGGACGGGTGGCCCAGAGAGAGGTAGCCGCTTTCTGGGGGATGGTGAAAGCACCTCTCCCTCCCCTGGAGGAGGGCCAGGGGAGAATCTGGAAATCTCGACGAGAGAGCGGTTTTCTCTGTCTCTGGGTCCCAGGAGGGCACGGAGAGTTGCGGACGGCCAAAAACCGGACCTCACTCATCCTCTTCCTTCGCCAGATGGCAGCAGCGGGCGGTTCGAGAGCGTCAACAAAGGCCCTACTCACGCACCCTCTGCCAATCCGTGGAACCAGGTGAGCCCTGCACCCCACACTCGCACCACACTCAGGCCTGCTCACAAGCCGCCCGAGATGGGTCCCTGTGTTCCACCTCGCTGC